>NC_135989.1:10786759-10822921 GCF_053455715.1 Rhinoraja longicauda
AGTTTAACTTGACATCCTATTCATCACACCCATCATTGATTGTAGAGCAGGTTCCTGCATGGTTCTATGTTCAAAAATTGATTCTTCACAAGTGAAACAAATCATCGACCTGAGACCTTAACTCTTTTCTCCCCACTGACCCGCTGTGTATTTATGGCATTTTCTGTGCGTTTGCCGAGGGAATGCTACTCTGTCGGAGGGGCTATCTGTCGGAACAGACAATAAAGCCAGAGTCGAAGGTGGACACAAAATGCTGGAGTGACTCAGGCAGCACGTCTGGAGAGAAGGAATGGGTGACGTTTCGGGTCGAGACCCTTCTCCAGGTTTTTTGTGTCTTTCTTCGGTTTAAACCAGCATCTGCAGTTCCTCCCTACACATAAAGCCAGAGTCTGTGTCTTCCCACTCATAGATCACAAGGCATTACTTTGAAGGGGAGCATAGAATCCCTCATAGCACAGTGGCAGGTGATAAACCTGCACATAATGGCAAGATAGCCATGCCACTGGAAGATCTGCTGCCTCACAGAGCCGGAGACCCGGGTTTAATCCTGACCTCAGGTGTGGAGTTCGCACGTCCTCCCTCTGATCACATGTGTTTCCTCCGCTTTTTTCGGTTTCTCCCCCATTGCAAAGACGTGTGTGTTTGTAAGTTAATTGGCCTCGGTAAACTTCCCCTAGTGTGTTATCCCAAGTAGGATAACATAGAACTAGTGTGAACGGTCAGCATGGACTCGCTGGGCTGAATGGCCTCTAATCCAGACAGCATCCAGGTAAATCTCTGGAAAAAAGGTCTGAAGAAGGGTCTCGATCTAAAACGTCACCTATTCCTTCTCTCGGGAGATGTTATCTGACCCGCTGAGTTACTCCTGCTTTTTGTGTCTGTCTTCAGTTTTAACCAGCACCTGCAGTTCTTTCCTACACATCCAGGTAAATTTGATCTGCCCCCTCTCCAAAGCCTCCATATCGTTCATGTAATGGGGTGGCCAGGTTTGTGAACAATCATCTGAAAGGATATATTGTTAGAGATACCATTTTACGGGTAAGATATTATTCTGAAGCACTGTCCCCTCTCCTGGAAGCATGGAAAAGCTCTTAGAGCACTACCTTGAAGACGAGAATATTAGTCATTTCTAGTGTTATCCCTTGGTCAACATTCCTAAACCAAATGCTCATGTATCGCACTAAGATTGTGGAAGCTTCCTCTGCATAATTTGACTTCCACATTTCACATATCAGTAGACATAGAAAAGCATTTAATTAACTAGGGTGTTTTGGGAGATTGTAATGTAAATACAAACCTCTTAGGTAGGCTGATCCAAAAGATTAAGATGTATGGGATTCACAATGACTTGTGAAGGATAGTCAAGTCAAGTTTTATTTGTCACATACACATACAAGATGTGCAGTGAAATGAAAGGTCCCCCACAGTCCAGCAATAGAGCAATAAAAATAAACAATTCCACACAAAATCACAACCAACACAAACAAAAAAAAAGAAACATCCATCCCAGTGAGTCTCCTCCAGTCACCTCCTCACTGTGATGGAAGACAGAGGGTTGCGGTCGAAGGTGGTCATCTTGCCTGGAGGTCTGTGACCAGTGGGGTTCCGCAAAGATCTGTGTATGGACCTCTGCTGTTTGTGATATATATATATAAATGATCTCGACGTAAATGTAGACCCCCCCCCCGAGTCCTCACCTTTCACCCCATCAGCCATCGCGTACAGCACATCATCTTCTGACATTTTCGCCACCTCCAACGGGATCCAACCACCGCTGATCACATCTTCCCATCTCTGCTTTGTGCCTATCGTAAACGTAGATGGCTTGGTGAGTAAGCTGCAGCCAACACCAAGGCTCTGAGAGGGAGGACTACAGTCTAGGGTCCTGCCGTTACTGGACATAAGGTCATAAGTGATAGGAGCAGAATTAGGCCATTCAACCCATCAAGTCTACTCTGCCATTCAATCATGGTTGATCTATTTCTCCCTCCTAACCCCATTCTCCTGCCTTCTCCCCATAACCTTGAGGGGCAGAGTCCAGTGTGGACACCCATTAAACAAAAGGGATATCATAGAAACATAGGAAGATAAAAAATAGGTGCAGGAGGAGGCCATTTGGCCCTTCGAGCCAGCACCGCCATTCATTGTGATCATTGCTGATCATCCACAATCAGTAACCTGTGCCTGCCTTCTCCCCATATCCCTTGATTCCACTAGCCCCTGGAGCTCTATCTAACTTAAGCCAAGGGGAAACTTCAGTACGAAGGGTGTGTGTTTTAAGGATAGTTGTGAACACTACTGAATATTACATAATACAATACAATACAATACAATACAATACAATATATCTTTATTGTCATTGTACAGGGGTACAACGAGACTGGGAATGCGCCTCCCAAACGATGCAATAAATTAATTAGCTAGTCAGTATTAATTTAAACAACCCAATGAAAAAAATTACAACAGTTTTAAAACAGTTCTAAACAGTTCTAACAGTTTAAAACACCAATGAATGTATAAACACTGAGGATGTGTTTTTGCAAGTTCTTGTTTTGTATGTGCTTTTTTATTTTGAATAAAATCGAATGGAAATATTTTGAATGGAAAGGAAAAAAAAAATGTGCAAATGAAATTAGTCTCGATGGATAGAAAAGTCGGCATTGGCTTGATGTGTTGAAAATGTGATGTATAACTCTAGTTACTCTGTGGCAAAGATACGAGAGGAGCAAGATAGACCACTCGACCCTAAAAACCGTAGTATGTCATGGCGCCATTTTAGTAGGCAGAAACTTGCAGAAACATTTTAAAAGAAAAATAACAAAAATCTGTGAATTGACAGATGAGATATATTCTACATTTTAATGATATCATCACACATACTGTTCCCCCAAAACACTGATTACACTGCGAGAGGCATAACGAACGGAGTGTTTTGCCTACTAAAATGTCTCCTTTGCATACTACACAACAGTATAGGCGATTTCAATGGGGTGGTCCATCTTGTTCCTCTAGTATCTTTGCTCTGTGGTAACTTTAGAGCCTTGGGCTGCTAACAATGAGGTAATTAAAACTGGTAATGACTGAAGGGGGGAGAATTGGGGCATTACAGTTTGGAAGTTTCGAGCAAAAGAACAGTCTGACAATCGAGGGATTTGAAAAGAAGGAAAATAAATTAAAAACTGTAGAACAGCAGGGGAATTCTCTATAATTTCCATGTCACACTGAAGTGTTAGCATTGTTATGAAGAAAGCACGAGATTGAGGTCATATCACAACTATTCTTTTCATGTTAATGTTCGCCATTAATAGGTGACTCTAGGGCCAAGATTCAATTTCTCAGAATCAGTCAAATCCACGAACAACAAGTCCTAAAGAGCCAGTCTGAACCGTGGATGGAGTCGAACTTGTCAATTCGTTAACTTAATGGTTAATGACAAATATAATTTTGTTTAAGGGAATTAAAGAATGAGACAAGAGGCAATCAGTTTCAATACCGATCTGAGTCAATTATTTTCGAAGGTTTCTCATATTGAGAATAAATATTCTTTTTTGCTTGCATCTGAAATAAAATATTCAACACGCAAAACGTGAGCCGCAAGTCGCCAGTAGACACGGTACCCTCAAGACATTCCGTTCTCACAGATACTCGACGGAAATCTATGGTAGAGAAACGGTTTGTAGATTGTTTTGCTTTGTCCAGGAACTGCTTGCAAATTTTGGGTAACTTGGTCAGTGTTTTTACATGAATTGTAACTGCTTTGCATCTGCTGAAAAGAAATTCCAACGTTTATTGCATAGTATGTGTTGACTGTGGCATGAACAAGCTAGGTTTGCTTATCAGTTGTGGTGTGTGTACAGTAGATAACATAGAGGTTAATAGATTTGATATCTGGAGCTTTTGGAAACATCAGTTTAAACCTTTCCATACTTGCTAGGGACACAAAGTGCTGGAATAACTCAGCAGGTCAGGCAGCATCTCTGGAGGACAAGGATAGGTGATGTTTCAGGTATGGACCCTTGTTCAGACCGGACTGACCCAAAACATCACCAATCCATGCTCTCCAGAGATGCTGCCTGATCTGCTGAGTTGCTCCAGCACTTTGTGTCCTATTGCGTATTAACAAGCCTCTTAGCTTAGTTTAAAGATACAGCGTGGAAACAGGCCCTTCGGCCCACTGAGTCTGCACCGACCAGCGATCCCCTCGCATTAACACTATCCTACACACTGGGGACAATTTTACATTTTATACCAAGCGAATTAACCTACAAACCTGTATGTCCTTGGAGTAGTGCGAGGATAACGAAGATCTCGGAGAAAACCCACGCAGGTCATGGGGGATGTGTACAAACTCCGTGCAGACAGCACCTGTAGACAGGATCAAACCCGGGCCGCTGCCACTGTAAGGCAGTAACTCCACTGCAATGCCACCGTGCCGCCCTCTACAGTTCTTTGTTTTTACATAGCTGCCTGGGAATTTAATTAAAAATAATTACATGCATCTGCATTAGTATAAAAAGTACAGTATTAGGGAAACACATTTAGTTCACAAATGAACGTCTGGGAAGGGAATCTGCTCATATTCCCTAGGTTGGCCCGTAAGTGACTCCAGGTCACATGTGGGCAGTTTACAACCCAGCGTTGTGAATGTTGATTTCTCTAACTTCAAGTAACCCTTGCATCCCCCATCTCTCTCCGTCCCTCCCCCACCCAAGTCGTACTAGTGACAAACTCATCTTGTTAAGTCACATTGTCTGCACTTGTTTTCACCTAGCCCACATCTAATAGTGGACTGTTTCCTTTATCATCATTACTATTTTTGCATATCTTTCATTCATTTGTTCTTTATCTCTCTATGCCACTGTCTATATCTCTTGTTTCCATTTCACCTGACGATCAGTCTGAAGAAGGGTCTCAACCCGAAACATCACCTTTTCCTTCTCTCCAGAGATGCTGTCTGACCTGAGTTACTGCAGCTTTCTGTGTCTATCTAAAGAGATTGGTTCTGAAGGACCTTTTCAGTTCAGCAGCAATAGGGCACAAGCAATAAAGGCTGGTCTCCCTAGCAACATCCACATCTACTGAATAAATAAAAGTATTTTACAGAGAGTCTTGTAGGAAGGAACTGTAGATACTGGTTTAAACTGATGATAGACACAAAATGCTGGATTAACATGGAAACATAGAACATAGAAAAATAGGTGCAGGAATCCCTTCGAGCCAGCACCACCATTCAATGTGATCATGGCTGATCATCTAAAATCAGTTCCCCGTTCCTGCCTTTTTCCCGTTTCCTTTGATTCCTTTAGCCCTAAGAACTAACTCTAACTCTCTCTTGAAAACATCCAGTGAATTGGCCTCCTCTGCCTTCTGTGGCAGAGAATTCCACAGATTCACAACTCTCTGGGTGAAAAGGTTTTTCCTCATCTCAGTCCTAAATGGCCTCCCCCTTATTCTTAAACTGTGACCCCTGGTTCTGGACTCCCCCAATATCGGGAACATTTTTCCTGCATCTAGCCTGTCCAATCCTTTAAGAATTTTATATGTTTCCACTCTCATCCTTCTAAATTCCAGTGAATAAAAGCCCAGTTGACCCATTCTTTCATCATATGTCAGGTCCCACCATCCCAGGAATTAACCTGATGAACCTAAGCTACACTCCCTCAATAGTAAGAATGTCCTTCCTCAAATTAGGAGACCAAAATTGCACACAATACACCAGGTGCGGTCTCATTAGGGCCCTGTACAACTGCAGTAGGACCTCCTTGCTCCTAAACTCAAATCCTCTGGCAAAGAAGGCCAACATGTCATTGGCTTTCTTCACTGCCTGCTGTACCTGCATGCTTACTTTCAGTGACTGATGTACAAGCACACCCAGGCCACGCTGCACTTCCCTTTCCTAATCTGACACCATTTAGATAATAATCTGCCTTCCTGTTCTTGCTACCAAAGTGGATAACCTCACATTTATCCACATTATACTGCATCTGCCATGCATCTGCCCCACTCACCCAACCTATCCAAGTCACCCTGCAGCCTCATAGCATCCTCATCGCAGCTCACACTGCCACCCAGCTTTATGTCATCCACAAACTTGGAGATGTCACATTTAATTCCCTCGTCTATAACGTTAATATATATTGTAAATAACTGGCGTCCCAGCACTGAGCCTTGCGGCACCCCACTAGTCACTGCCTGCCATTCTGAAAAGGACCCGTTAATTCTTACTCTTTGCTTCCTGTCTGGCAACCAGTTCTCTATCCATGTCAATACCTTAGCCCCAATACCATGTGCTCTAATTTTGCACACTAATTTCTTGTGAGGGACCTTGTTAAAGGCTTTTTGAAAGTCCAGATACACCACATCCACTGACTCTCCTTTATCCATTCTACTTGTTACATCCTCAAAAAATTCCAGTAGATTAGTCAGGCATGATTTCCCCTTCATAAATCCATGCTGACTTTGACTGATCCTGTCACTGCTTTCCAAAGGTACTGCTATAACATCTTTAATAATAGATGCCCACTACCGATGTAAGGGTCTGGTAACTCAGTGGGACAGGCAGCATCTCTGGAGAGAAGGAATAGGTGACTTTCAGTCTGAAGAAGGGTGTTGACCCGAAACGTCAACCATTCCTTCTCTCCAGAGATGCTGCCCATCCCGTTGAGTCACTCCAGCATCTTGTGCCTATTTTGCAGAGAGTCGTTCTGTTGAGGTCAAAGATAATAGAGCAGAGCAAGATAAACCACTCGACCCTAAAAACCATAGTATGTCATTGCGCCATTTTAGTCGGCAGAAACTTGCAGAAACATTTAAAAAGAAAAATAACAAAAATCTGTGAATTGACAGATGAGATATATTCTGCATTTTCATGGTATCATCACACACACTGTTCCCCCAAAACACTGATTACACTGCGAGAGGCAGAGCGAACGGCGGGTTTTGCTTACTAAAATGGCTCCTTTGCGTACTACACTTCAGTATAGGCGATTTTGACGGAGTGGTCTACCTTGCTCCGCTCTATTATCTTTGGTTGAGTTGCGTCTCTTCCTATAAAAGTTTTGTTTTGTTTATTTGTCCATTCTCTTGCCACGAATCTGATGACTGAGAGGTGGATAGTGGGATTGGGCTTAAGCGACATATCGTAATTGCCAGCAGATTCTTCAGGATGGCACGGTGGCACAGCGGTAGAGTTGCTGCCTTACAGCGAATGCAGCGCCGGAGACTCAGGTTCGATCCTGACTACGGGCGCCGTCTGTACGGAGTTTGTACGTTCTCCCCGTGACCTGCGTGGGTTTTCTCCGAGATCTTCGGTTTCCTCCCACACTCCAAAGACATACAGGTATGTAAGTTAATTGGCTGGGCAAATGTAAAAATTGTCCCTAGTGTGTGTAGGATAGTGTTAATGTGCGGGGATCGCTGGGCGGCGCGGACCCGGTGGGCCGAAGGGCCTGTTTCCGCGCTGTATCTCTAAAAACCTAAATGTAAATTTCCGTAGGAAAATAACTGCAGATGCTGGTACAAATCGAAGGTATCACAAAATGCTGGAGTAACTCAGCAGGTCGGGCAGCATCTCTAGAGAGAAGGAATGGGTGACGTCACCCATTCCTTCTCTCCAGAGATGCTGCCTGACTTGCTGAGTTACTCCAGCAATTTGTGATACCTTCAATTCCGTAGAGTACACAGCTCATTCCATTCGGTGTTTCATGAACAAAAATGCCTTTGCAATGCATCCGCCATCTGACCAGTGGGTTGCACAGTGACACACCCTGTGTCGTTGCTGTCTCACACCGCCCAAGACCCAGGTTCAAACCTGATCTAGCATGCTGCTTGTGTGGAGCTTGCACGTTCTACCTGTGACCGCATTGGTCTCCTCCGTGTGATCCGGTTTCCTCCCACATTCCGAACTCAGGCGGGTTAGTTGGCAAAAGTAAATTGTTACAAGTGTGCAGATGAGAGGTAGAATCTGGGAGAAGTCTAGTTTTGAGATACAGCGGGGAAACAGGCCCTTTGGCCCACCGAATTCACGCCGACCGGCGATCCCCACGCGTTAACACTATCCTACAAACTAGGGACAATTTACAATTTTAGCAAGCCAATTAACCTACAAACCTGCAGGTCTTTGGAGTGTGCGAGGATACCGAAGATCCCGGAGATCGGGACGGTGCGGCACGGTGGCACAGGGGTAGAGTTGCAACCTTACAGCGAATGCAGCACCGGAGACTCAGGTTCGATCCTGACTGCGGGCGCCGTCTGTACGGAGTTTGTACGTTCTCCCCGTGACCTGCAACGGTTTTCTCCGAGATCTTCGGTTTCCTCCCACACTCCAAAGACGTACAGGTATGTAGGCTAATTGACTGGGTAAATGTAAAAATTGTCCCTAGTGCGTGTAGGATAGTGTTAGTGTGCGGGGATCGCTGGGCGGCGCGGACTCGTTGGGCCGAAGGGCCTGTTTCCGCGCTGTATCTCTAAATCTAAAAATCTAAATCTAGATAACCATTGCGGGTCACGGGGAGAATGTGCAAACTGTGTAGAGACAGCACCCATAGTCAGGATGGAACCCGGGTCTCTGGCGCTGTAAGGCAGCAACTCTACCGCTGTGCCACCGTGCCGCCCTTGCCAATTAGAATGTGGAGAGAATTAAAAATCAGGATTAATGTTGGATTGGTATAAATGATTGGTTGCTGGTCAGTGTGGTGTGGACTCGGTGTTTGGAGAATCTATTTTTGCATTGTATCTCTCCACGAGACCACCTGATTATTTTAAAGGCATGTCTTTCATACACAATTAGTTCATCGATCAGACTTCATCCACAGTGTGTTTACTATCAGATCTGTGCAGCTGGCTTGAATGATTCACATGAGTTAGACATTTGGTGGTGAGTCTCTTGCTGCAACCTGTAGTACTGATTCATAAACCCTTATGAAAAAGCTATTTTGCAATTGCCCAACTACAGTTACACAGAACCCTGCTGAAAGAGTTTTCAATAGTTGATATCAATCTAGCTTGCTTTGAGGGAAATAACCCCCTTTGCTTTATCTTGATAGTGAAGGGTTGCCAATTCACCCAGTGTTCATCACGAGGATGTAGTTCCCTGGAAAGGTCAACTCCTTCTGTCTGAGTCAACAATGGGTGTGACTGTTGATGAGGAAGCAAAATGAGAAGTGTTGGGAAAAGGTTATTCTCTGCTTGAATTTTTGGCACTAGGTTTAGATTAGGTTTAGGTTTTTAGGTTTAGATTCATTATCGTCATGTATATCAGGGCACATTGAAAACTTTTGTTTTGACTGCTATCCAAACAGGTCAAGTAATGTAAGATACACAAAAAAACTGGAGTAACTCAGCGCGTCAGACAGCATCGCTGGAGAAGAGGAATAGCAGAAGTTTCGGGTCGAGACCCTTCTTCAGACTCATTGACTTACCTGCTGAGTTACTCCGGTTTTTTGTGTCTATCTTCGGTTTAAACCAGCATCTCCAGTTTCTTCCCACACAGGTCAAATAATGTGTTTTAATCGTGTAATAACGCCTTTCAGCGCCAGAAACCCAGGTTTGATCCTGATTACGGGTGCTGTCTGTACGGAGTGTGTACGTTCTCCCTGTGACCGCGTGGGCTTTCTCCGGGTGCTCTGGTTTCCTCCACATTCCAAAGACGGTAGGTTAATTTGCCTCTGTAAATTGGCCCTGATTGTAGGGAGTGGGTGGGTAGGTGGGATAACATGGACGTAGTGTGCAGGAGATCAATGGTCAGCCTAGACTTGGTGGGCCGAAGGGCCTGTTTCCACGCTGTATCACTAAAACTAAATCTAAAACCTGCCTCAATTACTACCTCTGGCAGTTCGTTCAATATACACACCACTCTGTGAAAAGATTACCCCTGTTTCCCATTAAATCCCTCCCCTCTTGCCATGAATCTTTGCACTCTTCTTCTTGATTCTCCGACGAAGGGGGGGGGAAAGGACGGTGCACCCTATCTATACACCTCATGATTTCATAATTCACAGTACACCCGCAGTGCTACAAAGGTAGTGTCCACTTGGCCTTGTCTGCTGCAGCTCAATGAATGGAATTATGACGACACTCCAATGCAACATTGAATTACTGGCTCAAGAGACAAGGCATCAGAAGCTCTCAATGAGACAAAGACAGAACCAGAGATCGGCACAAAAAGCTGGAGTAATTCAGCGGGTCAGGCAGCATCTTTGGAGGGAAGGGATGGGTGACGTTTTGTGCCGACACACTTCTTCACACTGAAAGTCACGGGAAAGAGAAACTAGAGATTTTTAATTTTTAAATTTTTTTTTAGAGATACAGCGCAGAAACAGGCCCTTCGGCCCACCGGATCCCCGCACATTAACATTATCCTACACCCACTAGGGACAATTTTTACATTTGCCCAGCCAATTAACCTACAAACCTGTACGTCTTTGGAGTGTGGGAGGAAACAGAAGATCTCGGAGAAAACCCACGCAGGTCACGGGGGAGAACGTACAAACTCCGTACAGTACAGCACCCGTAGTCAGGATCGAACCTGAGTCTCCGGCGCTGCATTCGCTGTAAGGCAGCAACTCTACCGCTGTGCCACCGTGCCGCCTTTTTGTGGTGTAGACGATGAATTAGACAATAGACAATAGACAATAGGTGCAGGAGTAGGCCATTCAGCCCTTCGAGCCAGCACCGCAAAAAAGTAACGACGATGAAGGAAACAGACCATTGTTAGCCCGCTGAGTTACTCCAGCATTTTGTGTCTATCTTCGGTTTAAACCAGCATCTGCAGTTCCTTCCTACACAAAGACAGAACCAACATCATCAGCTGGACAAAGAGTAGTCTAAGGGGATGAAAGTGACTGATCATAGGCATAAGAAACTTTAGATGTTGTTTAAAAGAAAGACACAAAGTGCTGGAGTAACTCTGTGGATCAGGAAGCATCTCTGGAGAACATGGATAGGTGACGTTTCGAGTTGGGACCCTACTTCAGACTGATTAGAAACATAGAAACAGAAACAATAGGTGCAGTCGCAGGCCATTCAGCCCTTTGAGCCAGCACCACCATTCAATATGATAGACAATAGACAATAGACAATAGGTGCAGGAGGAGGCCATTCGGCCCTTCAAGCCAGCACCGCCATTCAATGTGATCATGGCTGATCATTCTCAATCAGTACCCCGTTCCTGCCTTCTCCCCATACCCCCTGACTCCGCTATCCTTAAGAGCTCTATCTAGCTCTCTCTTGAATGCATTCAGAGAATTGGCCTCCACTGCCTTATGAGGCAGAGAATTCCACAGATTTACAACTCTCTGACTGAAAAGGTTTTTCCTCATCTCAGTTCTAAATGGCCTACCCCTTATTCTTAAACTGTGGCCCCTGGTTCTGGACTCCCCCAACATTGGAAACATGTTTCCTGCCTCTAGCGTGTCCAACCCCTTAATAATCTTATACGTTTCGATAAGATCTCCTCTCATCAGCCACATCTTGGCTGATCATCCAAAATCAGTACCCCGTTCCTGCTTTCACCCCATATCCTTTGATTCTGTTAGCCCGAAGAGCTATATCTAACTCTCTCTTGAAAACATCCTGTGAATTGGCCTCCACTGCTTTCTGTGGCAGAGAATTCCACAGATTCACAACTCTCTGGGTGAAAATTGTAGTAGTAGGAGGGGGGGGGGGAACTTGGAAGAGAGGTGGGGCGTGTCAAAGCTTGTCAAGTGATAGTGAATGGTCGTTGACTGAAGGAAGCAAGGTTGCGGCTCGAAGTGTACAGCTCTCTCTTTCTGAAAGAAAGTTTGCTGTTAAGTGTGGTTTTCCGATGAGTAACAAGGTCTCTGCGCAAATAGTCGGTACCAACAACTTTAGATGTCCATGCCTGGCCACAGGCCACAAAGATTGTTGCGAAATTTCAGAGTTGAGTTGGAGACCCACTGACACAGGACTGACAAACAAAAAGACAACGATTTTTCTCCGGGTAAGGCAGGCCACAAAGCAGACCTACCTGAGTTTTCATCACTTCTAGAATGAGTAAAAGGTCGACCAACGAGAACAATTTTTATATGGGTCTAATTTTAGATTGTCGACCCACTAACGGATTCTGAAGCAGAATGAGGTTTTTTTTAAAACCGTCGATGTTCTGCTCTTGTTTTTCTAGCTGTTCTGCACACGAACGGTGTTTGCACCCTTTGGTCGGTCTGCTGGCTTTCCTCTCAACATTTGCAAATGGTTCCTCTTTTAATCGCTGCAACTGATTAGTCTCGAGGTAGAAGAGTCATAGAATCAAACAACATGGAAACAGGGCCCAACTTGCCCATTCTGACCAAGATGCCTCATCTACATGAGTCCCATTTGGCCCATATCCCTCTAATCCTGTACCTTCCAAACGTCTTAGACAATAGACAATAGGTGCAGGAGGAGGCCATTCGGCCCTTCGAGCCAGCACCGCCATTCAATGTGATCATGGCTGATCATTCTCAATCAGTACCCCGTCCCTGCCTTCTCCCCATACCCCCTGACTCCGCAATCCTTAAGAGCTCTATCTAGCTCTCTCTTGAATGTTGTGATAATACCTGCCTCAAATACCTCCTCAGGCACCTCGTTCCTTATACCCACAAGGCTAGAATATTGTAGGTATTTAAAGAGGAGATAGATACTTTTTGAAAGATGAAGAATTGAGGAGTCTGGGAGAATGTTTTCATTCTGTATCTCTGAACTGAACTGAAGTAATTGGGATTGAGCACACAGTTTATAATGACGTTTATGAAGTGATGATTTCATTGATTTCGGAAATTAAGGGAATTGATAGGATGACAGTTTAAGAATAAGGGGTAGGCCATTTAGAATGGAGATGAGGAAGAACTTTTTCAGAGAGTGGTGAAGGTGTGGAATTCTCTGCCTCAGAAGGCAGTGGAGGCCAGTTCGTTGGATGCTTTCAAGAGAGAGCTGGATAGAGCTCTTAAGGATAGCGGAGTGAGGGGGTATGGGGAGAAGGCAGGAAAGGGGTACTGATTGAAAGTGATCAGCCATGATCGCATTGAATGGCGGTGCTGGCTCGAAGGGCTGAATGGCCTACTCCTGCACCTATTGTCTATTGTCTATTGTCTATTGAAGAGAATCAGAGTCGTAGAGCAATACTATATGTAAACAGACCCTTAGCACCAGGTAGGCTTGCCACACAAGATGCAGATTTAGCTAGTCCCATTTGCCCACATTTGGCCATTTTCCATTATGAATTAAGAAGGGTCCCTCATGTCCATTCCCCTCAAGGATGGCATGGTAGCACAGCGGTAGAGTTGCTGCCTTTCAGTGCCAGGGACCTGGGTTCGATCCCGACTGCAGGTGCTACCCATACAGAGTTTGTACGTTCTCCCCGTGACCTCGTGGGTTTTCTTCGGGTGCTCCGGTTTCCTCCTACAATCCAAAGACATACAGGTTTATAGGTTAATTGGCTTCAGTAAAGATTATAAATTGTCCCTAGCGTCATAGAGTCATTGAGTGATACCATGTGGAAACAGGCCCTTCGGCCCAACTTGCCCACACCGGCCAACATGCCCCAGCTACACAAGTCCCACCTGCCAGCATTTGGTCCATATTCCTCCAAACCTGTCCTATCCATGTATCTGTCTAATTGCTTCTTAAATGGTGGGATAGTCCCTGCCTCAACTACCTCCTCTGGCAGCTTGTTCCACACATCCACCACCCTTTGTGTGAAAAAGCTACCCCTCAGATTCCTATTTAATCTTTTCCCCTTCATCTTCACTTTTCCCCATCACCGATGTGTAGGATAGTGATAGTATACAGGGATCGCTGGTCGGCGCCGAACTGTAGGGTCTGTTTCCGAGCTGTATCTCTGAACTAAATCAAACGAAGCTAAACTAAAGATGCTGCCTGACTCATTGAGTTACTCAGTCTGAAGAAGGGTCTCGACCCGAAACGTCACCAGTTCCTTCTCTCCAGAGATGCTGCCTGACCCGCTGAGTAACTCCAGCATTTTGTGATATCATTGAGTTGCCCAAGCATACTGTGTGTTTTGATCAAGTACTTCTGTAGTTCCTTGTGTCTTCTATTTGTGGGTACTCATTGGAATTTGAATGGAGGCAAATTAGATCATTTTGCTGCAATCTGTTTGCCTTATCATTGCTTTCAGCTATTTGCAAATGCAATGATTTCTACAGAAAACCTGCTCTGAAACTCCACCAAAGGTAAAGGGACTAAGGCAGAAGATGACTGACATTGTGGGAAACTATCTAGGTTGGTTTAAAAATAATAATATTTCAACCACATCATAAATTAGTGATACCACATCCTAAGTGGTCGGGCAACCTGTTTTTGTTCAATAAACTGTTTGAAATCTTCATTTGACTTTGCTAACAGAATTTACTCAGATCTCCGTTATCTGAGGAAAACAAAGGGTTGCTTTATTCACACAAAAGGCTTTCTTCTGACATTGCTGTTCTGACATCCGTTCATCGTGAGGAGGGAGACAGATTTGCCAGATACACAATTAACTCTAAGTCAATGAAGACTCAACCAGTCAGGGTTGATGTCAATAATAAACGCTCGCTGATTTTGAGTGAGAAACAAGGAACTGCAGATGTTGGCTTGCAAAAAAAAAGACACAAAGTGCTGGAGTAACTCAGCAAGTCAGGCAGTATCTCTGGCGAACATAGATAGGTGATCTTTCGGGTCTGCATCTGCATCTACAACCAGCATCTGCAGTTTCAGTTTTAATTTAGTTTAGAGATACAGCATGGAAACAGGCCCTTCGGCCCACCGGGTCCGCAGCGACCAGCTTCCCCGCACACTTACACTATCCTGCACACACTTTTACATTTACAATTTTACATTCATACCAAACCAATTGACCTACAAACCTGTACGTCTTGGAGTGTGGGAGCACCCGGAGAAAACCCACGCAGGTCACGGGGAGAACGTACAAACTCCGTACAGACACCACCCGTAGTCAGGATCGAACCCGGGTCTCTGGTGCTGGAAGGCAACAACTCTATCACCAAACTACCGAGTGGCCCTTTGTTTCTTGGTTTCTACATATACTTGTCTTCTGATTATGGGCCCAATGATTTTTCACCCTTTCCATTGATGCTGGGAATTAATAAATGGCAATCCAAGTAGTTAAGTTGAGAAAAACGGCATGGAAACAGGCCCTTCGGCCCTCCAAGGACACACCGGCCATCAATCACCCGCTCACACTAGTTCTATGTTATCTAGGGTTGCCAACTTTTTGACTCCCAAATAAGGGACAAAAGGTGACTTCACCGCCCCGCGCCCCACGTGACCCCACCCAGCGGACACGTGCTCCCGCTCCACCAATGGCGGTCGCCCGGGCCGGGAGGCGGGTTGCTACGCAACCTCCATTAGGCAGCGCCCGGGCCTCCGGGCCTACACTGTCCAGGCCTACAGCGGCCCCCGGGCCTACAGTGTCCGGGCCTACAGCGGCCCCTGGGCCTACAGTGTCCCGGCCTACAGCGCCCCCCCCCCCCCAGCGGGCCTAATACCGGACAAGGTAGTACGGGACAAACCAATTTAGCCCAAAATACAGAATGTCCCGGCTAATACGGGACAGTTGGCAACCCTAATGTTATCCCACACTCCCACTCACTCCCTATACTCCAGGAACAATTTCCAGAGGCCAATTAACTTACAAACCCGCACATCATTGGGACGTGGGAGGAAACCGGAGCACCCAGAGGAAACCCACGCGGTCACAAGGAGAATGTGCAAACTCCTCACAGACAGCATTCAAGGTCAGGATCGATCCCGGGTCTCGGGCGCTGTGAGGCAGCGGCTCTTCCCACTGTGCCACTATGCCGGCCTACAACATTTAGTCCGAAGAAGGGTCTCGACCCAAAACGTTACCCATTCCCTCTCTCCTAGATGCTGCCTGACCTGCAGAGTTACTCCAGAATTTTATGATACCTTTGATTTGTACCAGCATCTGCTGTTATTTTCCTACACATTTAGTTCGGTCACTGTCTTGGGCGATTTGTATATATTTGTCTTCTGATCATGCCCCCCAGTGTTTGTTCACCTCTTTCATTTATGCTGGGAATGAATAAATGGCGATTCCAAGTACTTGCAAAGTAAAAAGCCGATAGAGATGCCAGCCCATTTCTTAAGCAGAAGCGCTGCGAAAAGGAAAGCTCATTTTTAAAATACTACTCTGTAGGGACATAGGGATTGGCTGGGAGAGTTCGAACCCTCGGATTGGCTAGCGATGTCACCAGGTGATAGTCAGTCTAGCATTGAACTCCGTTTAGGTAAGACGTTTTGTTGGTTGTCTACAGTTTTGAGTGTTGCGATTGTCACGGAGTTTTGGCCCATGCAATAAACTTCGTCTGCAACATCCATCCGCTACCAGACTCGCCACATTGGTGACCCCGACGTGATCAACGATCACAAGAGCATGTCGCAGGAAGGAGCGAACAGTGGGCAGCCGAACGCGGGCGGCGTTCACCTACCACCGTTCTGGGTCCATCAACCGCACCTGTGGTTCGTGCAGGCAGAGCCCCAGTTCCACCTCAAGAAAGTCTCGGAGGACCAGGAGAAGTTCCACCATTTGGTAAGCTGCCTACAGCCCGAGGTGGCCGCGCGGGTGGGACGGTACCTGACCAGCCCCCCCCCCAAACCGAGAAGTACGAGGGGCTCAAGAAGCTCCTGCTGAGGACTTTTGGTTTTAGCCAAAACCAGCGGGCCCTGAAGCTCCTGCATTTACCGGAGCTAGGGGATCGGCTAACGTCTGTCCTGATGACCGAAATGCTAACCTTGATCGGTGACCACCAGCCTTGCATGATGTTTGAAGCGGCATTCCGGGAGAAATTGCCCCGGGACGTCAGGTTAGTGTTGGCGGACGTCTCTTTCGAAGACCCGGTAGCGTTCGCAGAGAAGGCCGACGCGCTCGTTACGGAGGATTCCACGGGAGACGACTCGGTAAATCGGGTTTCAAGGCCTAGCAGCAACTGGCCGCACGGCTAAGATGGCGGCGCATCGGCCGCCATTTTACAGAAAGCCCGCCAAGACGGAGCTGCAGCGCCCGCCATTTTGCAGTGGGCCCAAGCAACAGAGCCGCACAGGCACGGCTGGTGTTTTTTCCACAAGCGGTGGGGCGGTGAAGCCCGAAATTGCAGGGCTCCATGTTCCTTTCCGGGAAATGCCTCGGCCGATCGAATATAGAGGCAGTCTCGATCGGACGCAACCGCCGCCTCTACGCCACGGATCGAGGTACCGGCACCGTTTTCCTGGTCGATACGGGAGTGGTCGTTAGCATCGTGCCTCCCTACGATTGCGAAGTGCGAGCAGGTAGGAAGGGTCCGTCCCTCATCGCGGTCAAAGGCAGTCCCATCCGCACCTACGGCAAGAGGGCCATGTCCCTGTCCTTCGGGTCCGAGACCTACCATTGGGATTTCATCGTTGCCGACGTGGGCAAGGCCATCCTGGGCGCGGATTTCCTCTGGGCTTTTTCGTTGGTCGCAGACGTCTGCGGGAAGGGCCTACAACCCTCGGCTAGCAGTATGGAGCCTGCTACTCCTCCACCTGCCACCCCACCCTGCCCGTCGATCCAGGCCATCACCACGGCTCCCGATCAGTTCGCTGCGGTCCTCGCCGACTTCCCGCAGCTCCTCGTACAGCGGTTCGATGCCCCTTCCGCTAAGCACGGTGTTGTCCACTTCATCCCTACCGAGGGGCCGCCTGTATTCGCCCGGGCTCGGCGCCTGCCTCCCGACAAGCTGGCCATGGCTCGGGAGGAGTTCCTGAATTTGGAACGGTTGGGGATTGTTCGGCCTTCAGACAGCCCGTGGGCCTCCCCCTTGCTTATGGTCTCTAAAGCATCTGGGGGGTGGAGACCATGTGGGGATTACTGGCGTCTTAACGCTGCCACCCGGCCTGACCGCTATCCGACCCCTCACATACAGGACTTCTCAGCCAGCCTCGAGGGCACAACGGTTTTCTCGAAGATCGATTTGGTGCGGAGATATCATCAGATCCCTGTCCACCCACCGGACATTCCCAAGACGGCTACGATTACTCCGTTCGGGTTATTTGAGTGGTTGCGGATGCCGTTCGGTCTCAAAAACGCGGCCTAGGCATTCCAGCGTCTCATGGATCATGTGGGTCGTGGGTTGTCTTTTGTCTTTATTTATCTCGATGACATCCTGGTTGCTAGTCGTTCGGTCCCAGAGCACCTGGTCCACCTTCGCACTGTGTTCCAGAGGCTGCAGGACCATGGCCTGATCCTCCACCCGTCCAAATGCCAGTTCGGCCTGTCCGCGGTGGATTTCCTGGGTCACCGGGTCACACCGGCCGGTGCCACTCCCTTGCCCGCTAAGGTGGAAGCCGTCCGCTCTTTTCCCCGCCCTATCACCATCAAGGGCTTGCAGGAATTCGTGGGCATGGTGAATATTTATCACCGGTTCGTGCCTGTGGCAGCTCGGATCATGCGCCCCCTTTTTCAATGCCTCGCGGGTAATCCCGCTGAGTTGGTCTGGTCCACAGCTGCCGAGGCGGCTTTTGACGCGGTCAAGCTGGCCCTCGCCAACGCCACCATGCTCATGCACCCCCGCTCCTCTGCCCCCACGGCCCTGACGGTGGACGCCTCAGACGTGGCGGTGGGTGGGGTCTTAGACCATCGTCACGTCCAGCCTCCGTGCCAGAATTTTGTGGTTCCGCCCGTCCGTTTTTTCCACATTCACGTGGATTTGGTTGGTCCATTGCCTTGCTCTAGGGGCTACACTCATCTCCTGACGGTGGTCGACCGTTTTACTCGTTGGCCGGAGGCTTTTCTGTTGTCCGACACCTCGGCGGCCTCCTGTGCACGGGCCCTGGCGTTACATTGGGTTGCCCGCTTCGGCGTCCCGGCCATCATCACTACCGACCGGGGCGCCCAGTTCACCTCCTCCCTCTGGGTCGCGCTTGCGCAGCTGTATGGGTCCCGCTTGCAGCAGACCACCGCCTATCATCCCCAAGCTAACGGGATGGTAGAGCGCTTCCACCGACAGCTGAAGGCGTCCCTCTGTGCCCGCCTGACCGGCCCTGACTGGGCCGACCAGCTGCCTTGGGTCCTCCTCGGCATTCGTACGACCCCTAAGTCTGATCTGGGTACTTCCTCGGCGGAACTCGTCTACGGCTCGCCCCTGCGGGTGCCGGGTGACATTCTTCCCTTATCCTCCGCCCTGCCGTCATCCGTCCCGTCAGTTTTGGCTTCTCTCCGGGCTCGGGTAGGTTCCCTGGCCCCAGTCCCGGCCTCCCGTCGCGGGAGTACCGCACCGCACGTGCCGGCGGACTTGCATGACTGCGAGTTTGTTTTCCTCCGGCGGGATTCCCACCGCCCCCCTCTGCAGCCGGTCTACCAGGGCCCGTTCCAGATGCTGAAAAGAGGGACGGTCACCTTCACTTTACAAGTGGGCACCCGACAGGAGCTCGTCTCTGTCTCCCGGCTGAAACCGGCCCACTTGGACCAGGACCGTCCCGTGCTGGTGGGCCAACCTCCTCGCCGGGGCCGCCCTCTGGCTGGCCCACTGGGTTCCCCAGCTGCGTCTCTTCTCCCACCGCACGGGCCCCCGCTGCCCACGGCCGTGTTTCCTCTGCCCCCTCCAGCCGCGCCCCCATCGCCTACACCTGCAGGGTCCCCCCTGCCTCCTTCGTCGCTGGCGGTACCGGCCTCCCCTCTCCGTACCCGTTCAGGTCGGGCGGTCCGGGTGCCCGTTAGGTACGGTACCGAGGGTTCTGTGGGGGGGGGGGGGGGGGGGGGGGGTCATGTAGGGACATAGGGATTGGTTGGGAGAGTTCGAACCCTCGGATTGGCTAGCGATGTCACCAGGTGTGCCAGTGCGGGAGAGATAGTCAGTCTAGCGTTGAACTCCGTTTAGGTAAGACGTTTTGTTGGTTGTCTACAGTTTTGAGTGTTGCGATTGTCACGGAGTTTTGGCCCATGCAATAAACTTCGTCTGCAACATCCATCCGCTACCAGACTCGCCACAACTCAATCTCATTTCTCACCCATCCCCTCCACCCATCCTGGTTCAATGGAGGTGACAGCAGTGACTGCAGAATCATATTCATTGCAGAACAAGGCCCAAGGAGTGAGAGGGTTTTCTGCAAGAAGCTACTGCAGAGTTGGAAGTGTGAATGTTTCAATTTGCTTGTGACCTTCACACTATTGGCAGTAAGACCAAAGCCAGTCTAACCTCTGAGGTTAGCTGCAACGTTTACAGATTACAGAGCTAGGCTCCGTTTGTTGCATGGTTTAATTTTTTTTAATGAGTTTTATTCGCTGAAAAGAAATAGGAAGTACAGAAACAGTGCATAGCTTTCTATATATTCACAGCGTTCTTCAGTTTTTACATTCACAGTGTTATAAGGCCTAAACATCTGTAGTTTTTAGACTAGCTTTTAGAGATACAGTGCAGAAACAGGCCCTTCTGCCCACCGAGTCCACGCCGACCAGCATTGAACCCATTCACGCGCAGTATCCTGTACACTGGGGAAAATTATTGTTTCCCCATTGTGGGAATGGAAATTGAAATTGTGGGAATGGAAATTGAAGCCGATTAACCTGCAAACCTGCAAGTCTTTGCAAGTGTGGGAGGAAACCGGAGCACCTGGAGAATACCCACACGGTCACAGGGAGAACGTGCAAACTCCACATGGACAGCACCCGTAGTCAGGATCGAATCTAGCACTGTAAGGTAGCAACTCTACCACTGCGCCACCGTGCCACTGCACCTGCCCACACTTAAGAGGTCCAAGTTTCCTTGAAGGAATGGGGCTAAGACTTGCAACATGCACTGAATGAACAGCTGGTTTCCAGACTGAAGGTGAGGTAAGGGCATTCCCTGCCATGTAGGCAGCGCTCAATGGCCCACACTGGGGAAGCGTACACCCAGGTCAAAACTGATGTTAGTCCCTCTGTATCTGTGGGTGAGAGAACTTGATGTGCCCTTAGGGTTGCCAACTTTCTCACTCCCAAAAAAGGGACAAAAGGTGACGTCACCGCCCCCACATCCCGCGTGACCTCACCCAGCCAGCGGCCACGTGCTCCCTCTCCACCAATGGCGGCCGCCCGGGCCGGGAGGCAGGTTGCTACGCAACTACCATTAGGCGGCGCCCGGGCCTCCGGGCCTACACTGTCCAGGCCTACAGCGGCTCCTGGGCCTACAGTGTCAGGCCCCCTGGGCCTAATACGGGACAAGGACGGTCCCGTATGGGACAAACCTATTTAGCCCAATATACGGGATGTCCCGGCTAATACGGGACAGTTGGCAACCCTATGTGCCCTCATTATGAACAATTCCCCCTCAGGCAGGCAAGGAAGGACTATAAGGACACAGGGCCAAGATAGGCAGAGTATACCTTAGCCATAACTAATTGAAGGGCAGAACAAATTTGAGAACAGAATGGCAATCTGAAAAGAGCAGACAGACCAACATAAAGCTAAGTGCTGCATAGATTGGCAACATCATCTGTTCTTCCCACTTGTGTATTTTTTGTTTGCATTCGTATTAATTTATTGAAGTTTTGTATATTATGTATTATCTATGATATATTGTGGTTAAAGACCTGTTGTGCTGCTGTAAGTAAGAATCTCATTGTTCCATTGTTGGTACATATGACAAGTGAACATGCTTGACTTCTTCTGTGCAATCCTGAGTATGCGTGCGTTTGCATGTGCGTGTATGCATGCGTGTGTGCACGTTTGTGTGTGTGCGCATGTGTATGTTAGTGTAGGTGTGCATGTGTGTTTGTACCTATGTGTATGTAGGTATATATATATATATATATATACATGTGTGTGTGTGTGTGTGTGTGTGTGTGTGTGTGTATATACACCTGCTAATTTCACAGTACTTCCAGGGCAAGGAGGTGTGAAGAAGGGTCCTGATCTGCAACTTTGCCTATCCATGCTCTACAAAATGCTGCCTGACCTGCTGAATTGCTCCAGTACTTGGTGTGTTTTTTTCCCGCATCTGCAGCTCCTTGGGTCTAAAGTGTGACAGAGTTTGGCTGTGTTTACTATCCTCCGTTCCCACTCCAATCATGGAGCAGCCTCTACAGACAGGACGTCTGCTAAACAACTGATACCAGCACAGACTAGTGCTGATTGTAAAAACCATATGCAGACTCAGAGAGTGTTTCTGTTGTGTTTACTGGAGCCGAACACACTGGCCCATTAATAGCCTCAAGCTCATACCTCACAGCTATTTACTGTCTAGCTCCTTGCTTGTTCAGACAGCAGGCACACACGAGCTTTACTAAGTTTGCCAAAGTCCGGAGTGGCTTTTTGATGTCCTAAAATTAGCCGTGTGGAATTCTGAAAATTCCCAACCAATTTATCTTCCCTGTTCAGGTGTTCTACCCATGACTGCCCATTGTGGTTC
The DNA here is from genome assembly GCF_053455715.1 of Rhinoraja longicauda. Lineage (NCBI taxonomy): Eukaryota > Metazoa > Chordata > Chondrichthyes > Rajiformes > Arhynchobatidae > Rhinoraja > Rhinoraja longicauda. Next base: position 10,809,136 of record NC_135989.1, read on the forward strand.
ACTGGTCATTGCACCCTTGACTCACCTTTGACTCAGAAGGTCAGAGCCTGCAACAGAGACCAGAGAGCAAAGTATTGCGTACAGTCTTGGTCTCCTAATCTGAGGAAATACATTCTTGCCATAGAGGGAGTACAAAGAAGGTTCACCAGATTGATTCCTGGGATGGCAGGACTTTCATATGAAGAAAGACTGGATAGACTCGGCTTGTACTCGCTGGAAATTAGAAGATTGAGGGGGATCTTATAGAAACGTACAAAATTCTTAAGGGGTTGGACAGGCTAGATGCAGAAAGATTGTTCCCAATGTTGGGGACGTCCAGAACAAGGGGTCACTGTTTAAGAATAAGGGGGAAGTCTTTTAGGACCGAGATGAGAAAGTTTTTTTTCACACAGAGAGTGGTGAATCTGTGGAATTCTCTGCCACAGAAGGTAGTTGAGGCCAGTTCATTGGCTATATTTAAGAAGGAGTTAGATGTGGCCCTTGTGGCTAAAGGGATCAGGGGGTATGGAGAGAAGGCAGGTACGGGATACTGAGTTGGATGATCAGCCATGATCAGCGGCACGGTAGCGCAGCGGTAGAGTTGCTGCTTTACAGCGAATGCAGCGCCGGAGATTCAGGTTCGATCCTGACTACGGGTGCTGCACTGTAAGGAGTTTGTACGTTCTCCCCGTGACCTGCGTGGGTTTACTCCGAGATCTTCGGTTTCCTCCCACACTCCAAAGACGTACAGGTATGTAGGTTAATTGGCTGGGTAAATGTAAAAAATTGTCCCTAGTGGGTGTAGGATAGTGTTAATGTGCGGGGATCACTGGGCGGCACGGACTTGGAGGGCCGAAAAGGCCTGTTTCCGGCTGTATATATATGATATGATATGATATGATATGATATTGAATGGCGGTGCAGGCTCGAAGGCCCGAATGGCTTACTCCTGCACCTATTTTCTATGTTTCTATATCTAAGACTGGTAGTAATCCTTCTTCCCTGTGGCTATCAAACTGTACAACTCCTCCCCCTTCAGTCGTTGGGTAGACTGACTCCACTCCCCACATTCCCCCCCCATCCCCCCCCCCCCCCCCCCAAATCTTTGCACATCCCCAATCCTTTCCACTCATCACTTTAATTTTATTTTTCTTGAATCTTGTGTGTTTTATGACTGTTGGCATAATAATTTCCCTCCTGGGATAAATAAAGTTCTATCGTATCGTATCGCATCGTATGCGCAGGAAGGAACTGCAGATGCTGTTTTACACCAAAAATAGACACAAAAAGCTGGAGTAACTCAGCTGGACAAGCAGCATCTCTGGAGAGAAGGAATGGGTGACAATTCGGGTCGGGACCCTTCTTCACACTGAAAGCGTCATGCACTGTCACAATGCTACACACACCAGGGACAATTTAGAATTTTACCCAGCCAATTAATCTACAAACCTGTACCTCTTTGGAGTGTGGGAGGAAACCGGAGCACCCAGAGAAAACCCATGCAGGTCAGGGGGAGAACGTGCAAACTCCACATGGACAGCACCCGTAGTCAGGATCGAATCTAGCACTGTAAGGTAGCAACTCTACCACTGCGCCACCGTGCCACTGCACCTGCCCACACTTAAGAGGTCCAAGTTTCTTTGAAGGAATGGGGCTAAGACTTGCAACATGCACTGAATGAACAGCTGGTTTCCAGACTGAAGGTGAGGTAAGGGCATTCCCTGCCATGTAGGCAGCGCTCAATGGCCCACACTGGGGAAGCGTACACCCAGGTCAAAACTGATGTTAGGTGACGTACAAACTCCGTACAGACAGCACCCGTAGTCAGGATCGAACCCGGGTTCTCTGGTGGTGTGAAGCAGCAACTCTACCGCCACACCCCTTATGTAGGCATGCGGAAAACACATTTTGTTCCCCTACAAGTCACACAATATCCTGACCCGGATTTCTATTGCCATTGAAGATAGGCACAAATTGCTGGAGTAACTCAGCGGGACAGGCAGCATCTCTGGATTGAAGGAATGGGTGACGTTTCGGGTCGAGACCCTTTTTCTATTGCCATTGCTGGGTCGAAATCCAAAAATCTCCCTCTCCAACTCCACAGTGTAGTTAGACCTTTATTAAGTCAATAGTGTTGGTCGGTGAAGTGGCTCACCATCTTTTTCTCACGGGCGAGTAGGAATGGGTAGTAAATGCCAGTGTTGCAAAGGTACCCACATCCTGAAGCAGTATTATTTTTTAAAGATTCCATGCAAAAACACATTATCCTTGTGTGGAAATAGGTAGAACCACTTGACCACACTTGACTGGAACAGTCTCAGCTGGAATGTGAGGGTTTGCCACTGGATGTGCATGTTCATGTTTGTCAATGTTATGTGTTGGTCAATGTGTCTGTTTGCATATATTTGTGTGTCTGTGTCCATTTGTGTACTTGTGTGTCTGTGTTTATTTGTGTATATACCTGTTTGGCAATGTATGTGCATGCCAAGGTGCCTGTGTTTGTGTGTGTATGCGTGTGTATGTGCGTGTGTGTGTGTGAGTGTGTATGTGTGTGTATGTGTGTGTGTGTATGTGTGTGTGTGTATATGTGTAAATGTGTGTATATGTGTGTGTGTCTGTATGTGGGTGTATGTGTGTGTGTATGTGTGTTTGTGTATGTGTGTTTATGTATGTGTGTTTGTGTATGTGTGTGTGTGTGTATGTGTGTGTGTGTGTGCGTATGTGTATGTGCGTGTGTGTGTGCGCGTACGTGTGTGTATGTGTGTGAGTGTGACTGTGTGTGCGTACGTGTGTATATGTGCGTGTGTGTGTGTGGGTGTGCGTGTGTGAGTGTGACTGTGTGTGTGTGTATATATGTGTGTCTGTGTGTGTGTATGTGTGTGTATGTGTTTGTCAGTGTGTGTGTGTTTGTGTGTGTGTGTGTGTGTGTGTGTGTGTGTGTGTGTGTGTGTGTGTGTGTGTGTGTGTGTGTGTGTGTGTGTGTGTGTGTGTGTGTGTGTGTGTGTGTGTGCGTGTGTGTGTTTGTCAGTGTGTGTGTGTCTCTGTCTGGTTCACAACCATTGCCTCGGGTGGAACAGAGCTCGGGGATCACACCTGCAAATTCAGGACTGGTGCTGAGGTGCCACTAAGCTCAGGGACGGCATTCACAATTGAAACCCTGTTTGTAAACCCCTTCCTTTCCGTTCCCTTCCCGTAAACAGTGAGTCACAGGATGCAGTGTGGATTTTCTGGAACAGCTTGTTGTGTCTGAATTGAGTTGGCTGCAGTTCAGTGGAATAGCCACAGGCCATCAGTCATGTACAGATCCTTAGTTAGCAGACCACAGACAGCATGAAGGGGCTCTCCCTCCCTCCCCTGAGGCTGGGTAGTGACTGAAGAGGCAGACGGGCGGGGGGGGGGGGGGGGGGGGGGGTGAGGGGTGGTTACATGAATAGAGTGGACACCGCGATGCTTGCCCTAGACAGGAAGCTACAATGAATAGCACAATAAAGACAAGGTTTGTGCAGGAAGGAACTGCAGACGTTGGTTTAAACTGAAGATAGAAGGTAGACACAAAACGCTGGAGTAACTCAGCGGGACAGGCAGCATCTCTGGAGAGAAGGAATGGGTGACGTTTCGGGTCGAGACTCTTCTTCAGACCCGAAAGGTCACCCATTCAATAGACAACAGACAATAGACAATAGGTGAAGGAGGAGGCCATTCGGCCCTTCGAGCCAGCACCTCCATTCGATGTGATCATGGCTGATCATTCACAATCAGTACCCCGTTCCTGCCTCTCCCCATACCCCCTGACTCCGCTATCTTTAAGAGCTCTATCTAACTCTGTCGTGAAAGCATCCAGAGAATCGGCCTCCACTGCCTTCTGAGGCAGAGAATTCCACATTTACAACTCTCTGCGTGAAAAGGTTTCTTCTATCTGCAGATGCTGCCTGTCCCACTGAGTTACTCCAGCCTTTTGTGTCTATAACGACAAGTTAATTTGTTCACAGAAACACAACATTATAAACTATTTCAGCACAGTTTTTTTCTTTCGGCAGCTTTTTTAACCTTTGTAACTTTGTGAATAGGCTGTTTGGCTGTTGGGAACCAACTGCATCTCAACCTTCATTATTGATATAAAAAGCAGTGTATTACAGTATATATAATGAGGGGCTGTGACTCAAAGTTGTGACCGGCAGTTGAAGGAGCTGAATCATTCTGCCTTGGACATTTTACTGAGATGGACTCAGAGTAGGTTATTTTCCCCCCTCAGTTAGAGACAAGCACAGAAACACACAGAGAGTCTACCACTGGACAGGGGCTGCCCCACGTGAGTTCCAAAGTGGGCCATGACCAACATTGATGTGTAATCTATCTTTCTCTTTGTTCTACGCCTTCTGGCATGGAATTAAACTGTTCCTTCGAGTGGCCCCAGAGCCTGAAGAAGGGTCCCGACCTGAAAAGTCACCCATTCCTTCTCTCCGTCACCCATCCCTTCTCTCCAGAGATGCTGCCTGAGTTACTCCAGCTTTTTGTCTCTATATCTAGAGTTATCGATCTCTTCCATGCTCTCTCTCTCGACACCTATGCGAACCGTGCTCTCTCGAGTAGTGTGTCTCCTAACTTGTCTTGTACCTGCTGTTTATCGTTTGTATCTACATGCTATGAGCTGTGGTTAACTTGTGAAAAATGGTTAAGATGAACCTTTTTCCACCACACCGTTCATCTCTTACACTTCGTGATGAGGTCCTTCTTGGTGTGGTTTTCCTATGAATCGGGGTTTGAATTTGTAGAACATTTTCTCACAATTGACTCTCCTCAAATTGAACACTTGACTGATTCTGAGCAATTCGGTGTGACTACCGAGCCCTAGATCCCTACAGAGAGCCCACATTACAAATAGTTTCTGACACCAATCATCCTCATCTCTTGCAAAACTACCCAAAAGGTCACCAGCAGAAACAAGGAACTACAGATGCTGATTAGATTAATTGAAGGGTCTCGACCCGAAACATCACCTATCCATGTTCTCCAGAGATGCTGACTGACCTTCTGAGTTACTCCAGCACTTTGTGTCCATAAGATCACCTCTTGTCCAAATACCCATTCTTGTTAGCTGTTCTTAACATTCCGTGACCATCTTCTTCAATGTGTTTAGTTTAGTGTAGAGATACAGTGTGTAAACAGGCCCTTCGGCCCACTGAGCCCATGCCGACCAGCGATCCCTGCACATTAACACTGTCCTACACACACTATGGACGATTATACCGAGTATACAAACCCAAGCCAATTAACCTACAAACCTGTACGTCTTTGGAGTGTGGGAGGAAGCCGAAGATCTCGGAGAAAACCCACACGGGTCACGGGGAGAACGTACAAACTCCATACAGACAGTAGCCATAGTCGGGATTGAACCGAGTCTCTGGTGCTGCAAGTGTTGTGAGGCAGTAACTCTACCGCTGCACCATGCGTCGGTGGTTGCTGAATCTATTTTGCTGCTCTAATTTGAAAACCTCCCGTGAAACGCTTTGATGCCCTGATGCATCAATGAAACCACGCATATCAAAATTCACAAAGACATTCTCCAGTGTTTGTAAATTTTCTTGGCCCCTCTTCAATCTATGGCATATCTCCTTCTTGGTGTGCGGTGTGATTTATTGATTAAAAGATACAGGCCCCTCGGCCCAACAAGTCCACGCCAACCATCACACTAGCTCACACTAGTTCTACGTTATCCCACTTTTACCTCCACTCCCTGCACACTAGGGGCAATTAATCTATAATCCTGCACTTTGTTTGGGATTTGGGACGAAACCAGAGCAGCTGGTGGAAACCCATGGAGGGAGGACGTGCAAACTCCACACAGACAGCACCCGAGGTTAGGATTGAAACTGGGACTTTGAGGCAGCTGGTTTACCCGCTGCACCACTCTGCTAAGGATGAGGACGGGCCAAGTGGAGTGAGGATGCCGCTGCCGAGGGAAGGAACAATGAGGGGCCCGGAGTGGGGAGACCGCCGTGAGCGAGGGTGGGGGGGGGGGGGGGGAGAACAATGGAGGACCCGGCACAGGGGACCACTGTGAGGAGGGAGGGGGGTGAAAGAACAAAGGCATGGATACTCAGTAACTTTATCAGTGCCCTTTACGGGCAACCATTTGCATACCTTTGCGTATGCAAGCAAAGAATTTCACTGTGACTTGCTGCTCCTGAAAGTTGGTGCAAAGTAACCAGAGGAATAGTTACTGTTAACTCTCACTTTAAAATGAAATTGTGGCGCAGAAGGGAAGGTGTTGGTTGCCTTCACCTGAGTCAGGGACGACAGAAAAAAACAAGGTGAACAAAGCCTTTGATGTCACCTCACCTGCAGAGAGGTGGAAATCTGTCAACTGGCCTTGAACTCTGTCTCACCTCACCGGGGGGGGGGGGGGGGGGGGGGGGGGGGAGTCAGGGTTTCTTTCACCACCCTCCCCTTCATGAGCAGCAAGGTAATTAAATAAATCTTCCGTGGCAATGTTGAGGGCAGCTCTGCCTCTAGATGGGAACTGTCACCATGGTAATCAAAACTATTTCAATGGTACGTTTTAAAATCCCAACAAAATTAATACAGGTGGATGAGATGCCAGCGTGATCATATTGCTGATTATCCCAGTTATGCAAGCGTATTGTGGGGGCTGCTACCATGACAACACATCCCCTTTAAAAGACGTCACTGAGGCAGACTCAGAGTGATGTAGGGGGGGGAACCATCATTTCTGATTGAACAACTTAACCTGAAAAGATTTAAGGACGGCCGTCCCTGTACAGGTTTACAGAGATACACCGATCAGCCAAAACATTATGACCTGATGAGCCAAAACATTATGACCACCTGCCTAATATGATGTTGGACCTTCATGTGCAGCCCCATACGCAGCAGGGTGCGATGCACTGTGTATTGTGACACATTCCTCCCATGACCACCATTAAAATTTTCTGTGACTTGTGCCACAGTAGACCTTTTGTTGGTTCGGACCAGACGGGATAGCCTTCGTTGCCCTCGCACATCGATGAGCCTTGGGCGCCCAAGAAGGAATGGGTGACGTTTCGGGTCGGGACCCTTCTTCAGACGAAGAAGGATCTCGACCCGAAACGTCACCCATTCCTTTTCTCCAGAGATGCTGCCTGACCAGCTGAGTTACTCCAGCATTTTGTGATACTCTAAATGAAACTACGAGCTGGAAGATAGCCTTAATACTGATGGGTACACTTTGGTCGGTGTGGGTGCCGAATGACCTATTTCCATGCTGTCTGATGTTGAAACCCAAGAAAATTAAAAACCAGCTGATTAAGAAAGAAGTTTAAAAGTTGGCATGTGTCCAGCAACTACATGAGTAACTTACGGTAAATCTGAACTGGGTGCTCCTGTTTACGCTAGGTTTTGCTTGCCATCAATATTTATAGATGTCTGCTGGTTTTCACAAAGCTCTCCGACCTCCATCCAGGCTAATTGCACAATGCTGGCTCCCTGAGGCTCTCATTAAGAAGGGACAGATTGTTTTCAGTGTGTTGCGGTGAACTTTAATCCGGCTCACCTGTTGGTTCTCAATGCACTCAATCCAGATTCATTAGTGATGGAACCTATCACCCCCAACGATGCAGACAGTTCAAACCACAAGCACATTCCCTTGTCTGGATTTAGCGTGGAGACAGAGAGAGAGAGAGAGAGAGAGAGAGAGAGAGAGAGAGAGAGAGAGAGAGAGAGAGAGAGAGAGGGAGAGGGAGGAAAAAAACGAGATAAAGCACAATGACAGACGAGAGAGATAAGCTTCACATTGGTGGACTTGGAGTAACGTGGGCGAGAACCAGACACCACGTGGGGTGGATCAACTCTCAGACAGAGTTCAAGGCGAGTTGACAGATTTTCACCTCTCTGCAGGTGAGGTTTTGTTCATCTTGTTTTTCTGTTGTCCCTGACTCAGGTGAAGGCAACCGACAACTTCCCTTCTTCCCCCGGGAGTCACATCCTCCAGCCACAATTTGATTTCAAAGCGTAAGACAATAAAGCATTTAAAACTAGGGTTGCCAACTTTACAACTGAGAGCAGGAGAGGTGTTGTGGGCGGGACACTAACGGCAGGATCCCCGGAGGTAATGCGCAGAGTTTCCGCTAGGAAGTTGCAATCGGTTGGTGGAACAGCGATGGGGTTAACACTGGCCTTCCCAAACTCATAGGCTATTGAAGATACACCCAAAGTGCTGGAGTAACTCAGTGGCTCAGGCAGCATCTCTGGAGAAAAGGCGTAGGTAATTGGGGCAATTTACAGAGGCCAATTGACCTACAAATGTGTAGGAAGGAACTGCAGATGCTGGTTTAAACCGAAGGTGGACACAAAATGTTGGAGTAACTCAGCGAGACAGGCAGCATCTCTGGAGAGAAGGAATGGGTGAGGTTTTGGGTCGAGACCCTTCTTCAGGCTGATCGACGTTTCGGGTCCAGACCCTTCTTCAGAGATACATAGATAAGGAAGAGTAAGGTGTGAACACAGAACAAAGGGGATAGAGATCAAGGAAAATATAGAAGAGATCATTGTTAGCAGGGAGAAGGTAACAACAAAGCAAACAGAGATAATCTGTAGTCGGAGACAGTCAAACTGGTCGGAGAACCGGGAAGGGGGAGGGATGGAGAGAGGGGGAAAGCAAGGTTACTTGAAGTTGGAGAAGTCAAAGTTCATACCGCTGGGGTGTAAGCTGCCCAAGCGAAATATGAGGTGCTGTTCCTCCAATTTGCGCTGGGCCTCACTCTGACAATGGAGAAGGCCCAGGACAGAAAGGTCAGTGTGGGAATGGGGGGGGAGTTAAAGCATTTAGCAACTGGGAGATCAGTAGGTTTAGGTGGACTGAGCGGAGGTGTACAGCGAAACAATCGCCGAGCCTGCGCTTGGTCTCGCCGATGTATAGGGGTCCACAACCTACAAATCTGTTTGGCTAGCATGCAAAACAAAGCTATTAGCTGTCCCTCGGTACACTTGACAATGATAAACCTAAAAGTAGAAACCCACACAGTCATGGGGAGAATGTGCAAATCCCACACAGTCGGGATTGAACCTGGCTCTCTGGCACTGGGAGACTGCAGGACTGCCAGCTGCACCACTGTGCTGCCCACTGCGACCTCACCACCAGCCCCGTTCCAGCTTCCAACGTATGCTACCACTCTCCCTGCACATTCACACAGCCAGCAAACAGCAGGGAAGGCTTGATCCACAGCCATTTGATGCACTGAAACTCTCGACCAGATTGTACAGAAGACAGACACGAAATGCTGGAGTAACTCAGCGGGACAGGCAGCATCTCTGGATAGAAGGAATGGGTGACGTTTCTGGTCGAGACCCTTCTTCAGACTCAGGCTGAACCGAAACGTCACCCATTCCTTCTATCCAGAGATGCTGCCTGTCCCGCTGAGTTACTCCACCATTTTGTGTCTATCATCGGTTTAAACCAGCATCTGCAGTTCCTTTTAGTTTAGTTTAGAGATACAGCGTGGAAACAGGCCCACCGGGTCCGCGCCGACCAGCGATCCCCGCACATTAACACTATCCTGCACCGACCAGGTACAATTTTTACATTTGCCTAGCCAATTAACCTACAACCCTGTACGTCTTTGGAGTGTGGGAGGAAACCGAAGATCTCGGGGCGAACGTACAAACTCTGTACAGACAGCACCCGTAGTCGGGATCGAACCCGGGTCTCTAGCACTGCATTCGCTGTAAGGCAGCAACTCTACCGCTGCGCCACCGTGCTGCACCAACAACAGGTTGGACATAGCCTTCCCCACAGTCACACACCCTGGTTTAATTGGCAACAATGAACAAATAAACATGGAAAATAAAAGTCTGAAGAATAGTTAACTTTTACTGAACAGAATTATATGATATTAATGGAATTATATGATACTAGACCAAGTGGACCCGTTGGGCCCAAACCTCTCCTGCATTGGTGCAGCACCCCTCTCCTCCCCCTCCCCTCTCCCCCCTCTCCTACCCATCTCCTACCACTCTCCTCCCATTCTCCTCCCCCTCTCCCTCCCCCTCCCCACTTCCCCGTCTGCCTCAACCCCCCTTATCCACCCTCCTCCTCCTCCTCCCCCCTCCCCCTCTCCCTCCCTCCTCCCTCCCTAGGAGATAGATTTAAACTTAAAAATGTGAATAACTTTAAAAATATAAGACCGATTTCAATAAAGCTACTTGCATTATCACTAAAGTGACAATGGTGCGTAAGGTGGGCCTAAAATTGTTGCGCTAACGTGTACCGTTTTGGCTGAAGTTCAGTCACAAACAAGATAACAAAGTTTTAGTATATAGATGATATGAATTATATGAACAGAATATTGATTAGTATGGGTGTCACAGGTTATAGGGATAAGGCAGGAGAATATGGTCAGGAGGGAGAGATAGATCAGCCATGACTGAATGGTGGAGTAGATTTGATGGGCCGAATTGCCTAATTTTGCTCCTATCACTTATGGCCTTATGACCTTATGATAAAGTTGTGGCAACAGCTTAGAAGGGGGAAGAAATTGAAGGGGCGGCACAGTGGGTGCAGCGGTAGAGTTACTGCCCTGCAGCGCCAGGGACCCGGGTTCGATCCTGACAAGGGGTTCCATCTGTACGGAGTTTGTACGTTCTCCCCGTGACCCGAGTGGGCTTTCCCCCGAGATCTTCGGTTTCCTCCCACACTCCAAAGACGTACAGGTTTGTAGGTTAATTGGCTTGGTCTAAATGTAAATTGTTCCTCGTGTGTGTAGGGAAGTATTAGTGTGCGGGGATTGCTGGTCAGTTTGGACTCGGTGGGCTAATGGGCCTGTTTCCACGCTGTATCTCTAAACTAAACTAAACTAATCTAAACTAACCTAAACTAGAGGGCATAGGTTTAAGGTTACCATGGCCAATGTAGGTAATACAGTGCTTCTCTCGACAGATTGTCCCTTCTATATTGAACCTTTAAAATGGTATTTTTCTCCCCAAGGTTGCTTGTAATGCAAGGAGTTAAAGGCAGGACAAAGGGAACTGGCAATCTATAGATTCAAAAATAGCTATTTATTTTAAAAAAATGTATTTTTCTTCCTCGATTGACACTATTCTTAGGTCCTGAAGAAGGGTCTCGACCCGAAACGTCACCCATTTCTTCTCTCCAGAGATGCTGCCTTCCCGCTGAGTTACTCCAGCATTTTGTGTCTACCTTAGATTTAAACCGGCATCTGCAGTTCTTTCCTACACTATTCTTAGGTCTCTCTCAATGCCCTCTGTCTGCAGGTGATCCATATCCATGTGCCTATCTAAAAGAATCTTAAAAGCCTCTGTTGTATCTACCTCCACCGTCATCCCTGGCAACGCATTGCAGGCACCTAACCCTTGTGTAAAAAAAAACTTGCTATGTGCATCTCCTTTAAACTTAAACCCTCTCACCTTAAAGCTCTGCCCTCTAGTCTTGGACACTTACACCCTTGAAAGCTGCAGCCTTGGTAAACAGGCAACAGGCCACGGCTAACAATGGCCCGTTTCCTACATCATGGTGACTTTTTTGCACAGATTTCATTCATTTGTTCTATATCTCTCTCCATCACCTCCATATCTCTCGTTTCCCTTTCCCCCGACTCTCAGTTTGAAGAAGGGTCTGGACCCGAAACATCACCCATTCCTTCTCTCCAGAGATGCTGCCTGTCTCACTGAGACACTCCGGGTTTTTGTGTCTACCTTCAGTTTTAAACCAGCATCTGCAGTTCATTCCTACACCTGTCTCACTGAGATACTCCAGCTTTTTGTATCTATCTTCAGTTTAAACCAGCATCTGCAGTTCCTTCCTACACATCCATAACCAAATAGATCAGGAGCCAAAGCATTGAGATAGGTTAAGCCAGTGGTGAATTCAAATTGGGGGCCAGAAATGGAAGAAAAATATATATTTTTTAAATTACTGATTTTAAATTTTCTGTAGGTATTTATTCACAAAATGCTGGAGTAACTCAGTAGGTCAGGCAGCATCTCGGGAGAGAAGGAATGGGTGATGGCTGAAGAAGGGTCTCGACCCGAAACGTCACCCATTCCTTCTCTCCCGAGATGCTGCCTGACCTGCTGAGTTACTCCAGCATTTTGTGAATAAATACCTTTGATTTGTACCAGCATCTGCAGTTATTTTCTTATATATCTTAAATTTCTGTAGCGTTAAACAGAGCTGAAACTGGTCATTTGTCTGTCGGTTCAGATTCTCATGAAACTACTGCTGTTGTTCAGTTCATTTCAACCAAAACCTGTCGCATTTTGAAACATCCAGCTTATTGACTCAGCTGCGTTAGAAGCTGCATTTCGAGTATTGTGTGCAGTTCTGGTCGCACCAGTGCAGGAAGGATGTGAACATGTTTGGAGAGGGTGCAGAAGAGGTTTACCACAATGCTGAAGATAGACACTTAACGCTGGAGAAACTCAGCTGGACAGGCAGCATCTCTGGATGAAAAGAACGGCTGACGTTTCAGTCTGAAGAAGGGTCTCGACCCGAAACGTCACCCATTCCTTCTCTCCAGAGATGCTGCCTGTCCCACTGAGTTACCCTAGCGTTTTGTGTCTCTCTTCAGCATTGTGGTAAACCTCTTCTGCACCCTCCCCAAACCTGTCCACATCCTTCCTGTTCTGGAGCGACCAGAACTGCACACAATACTCGAAATGCAGCCTTATTAAACTTTTATAAAGCTGCAACATGACTTCCTAGACTTTTATACATTACGACTGTTGAAGGCAAATGTCAAATAAATTGAATAGCTGGTTGACTCAAGATTACAGCTGCAAATTATGTTTTTAAACTTCGCCAAATTGTGCATAGCAAAAACATTGTATCTCTCTGTCCAAAGATGATAGCTTTATTATACTGAAAGAAGATGTATACAACACCCACGAGTAACAGCTATTCATTGTAGAGGCATCATTCGATCAGTAATGTAGGAAAATAACTGGCAGATGCTGGTACAAATCGAAGGTATACACAAAATCCTGGAGTAACTCAGCGGGTCAGGCAGCATCTCTGGAGAGAAGGAATGGGTGACGTTTCGAGTCGAGACCCTTCTTCAGACTCAGATCGTGGAACAATCACATATTTAGTCTGAAGAAGGGTCTCGACCCGAAATGTCACCTATTCCTTTTCTCCAGAGATGCTGTCTGACCCGCAGATTTACTCCAGCTTTTTGTGTCTATCTTTGGTTTAAACCAGCATTTGAAGTTCCTTCCAATGCATTTAGCTTGTTGCTCTCTTCCTACCCTTACCTTTCAGGGATTTTGGGGGGCTGTGTTATTGGCAACGTGAGGTTTTTAGTGTTTTCCTGAAAATCAATACAACTCTCACTCGCTGCTGAAATGTGCAGGAAAAAGGAACTGCAGATGCTGGTTTAAACTGAAGATAGACTCAAAAAGCTGGAGTAACTCAGCGGGACAGTCAGAATCTCTGGAGAAACGAAATAGGTAATGTTTCTGGAGAAGAGTCTCAACCTGTAACGTCACCTATTCCTTTTCCCCATTGATAGAAACATAGAAAATAGGTGCAGGAGTAGACCATTTGGCCCTTTGGGCTAGCACCACCATTTAATATGATCGTGGCTGATCATCCAAAATCAAGTATCCCTTTCCTGCTTTCTTCCCATATCCCATGATTCCGTTAGCCCTAAGAGTTAAATCTAACTCTCTCTTGAAAACATACAGTGAATTGGCCTCCACTGCCTTCTGTGGCAGAGAATTCCACAGATTCACAACTCTCTGGGTGAAAAAGATTCTCCTCATCTCAGTCCTAAATGGCCTACCCCTTTATTCTTAA
>NC_135989.1:10823421-10873421 GCF_053455715.1 Rhinoraja longicauda
CACTAGGGCCCTGTACAACTGCACACAGTTACTCAGGTGCGGTCTCACTAGGGCCCTGTACAACTGCACACAGTACTCCAGGTGCGGTCTCACTAGGGCCCTGTACAACTGCACACAGTACTCCAGGTGCGGTCTCGACTAGGGCCCTGTACAACTGCACACAGTACTCCAGGTGCGGTCTCACTAGGGCCCTGTACAACTGCACACAGTACTCCAGGTGCGGTCTCACTAGGGCCCTGTACAACTGCACACAGTACTCCAGGTGCGGTCTCACTAGGGCCCTGTACAACTGCACACAGTACTCCAGGTGCGGTCTCACTAGGGCCCTGTACAACTGCACACAGTACTCCAGGTGCGGTCTCACTAGGGCCCCTGTACAACTGCACACAGTACTCCAGGTGCGGTCTCACTAGGGCCCTGTACAACTTTGCCCTACCTATTATACTTGTACTTGACTTGATTGTAACATATACCAAAATGATGGCCGATTAGCGGGGTATTAGGAGCAGGGAGAGGTTGCACAGAGTTGGATTATATTCTCTGGAATTCTGGAGGTTGAGAGAAGTGCTGATAGAAGTATATAAAACTATGAAAGGTACAGAGAGGGTGGAAAGTCAGATCTTTTTTCTCAGGATGGGAAATATCAAACACTAGAGGACATAGCATTAACCTGAGAGGGGCAAAGTTTAAACAAATGTGCGGGTAAGATGTTTATACAAAGAGTGGTTGGGGCCTGGAACCTGCTGCCAGAGCTAGTGGTGGAGGCAGATACAATGGTTGCAATTGGGAGACTTTTGGATAGACATTGGATATGCAGGAAATGGAGGGATATGGATTATGTGCAGGTGGATAAGAGGTGGCATCATGTTCAGCATGGACATTGTGGGTCAAAGGGCCCGTTGCTCTGCGGTTCTATGTTCTATGTGTACAGTTGTAGTCATCATATTACAAGAAGGGTGTGACCGTAGTCGGGAAGATGTGCAATGGTTTGTTTGCTCAGAGTAGCCTTCTCTGAAGGTGGCATTGAACAGACAGTCTTTTCTTTCATTTTCATAACAATGGCATTTCAAAGAAAGAAACTCACACTGTATGTGAGACATGAGACACAGCTTTGGGCTTTCCTCTTTGTAAGACAACCACATCAAGGAGTGTTCTGTAAGAACAGTCCCCCTACCTATCCATTCAAGCAAAGCCTTTGAAACACCTCAATATATATGAGCAGAACAACAAGAACCCAACGAGATGATCACTGAGTATAAGAAAATAACTGCAGATGCTGGTACAAATCGATTTATTCACAAAATGCTGGAGTAACTCAGCAGGTCAGGCAGCATCTCGGGAGAGAAGGAATGGGTGACGTTTCGGGTCGAGACCCTTCTTCAGACTCCTGTCTGAAGAAGGGTCTCGACCCGAAACGTCACCCATTCCTTCTCTCCCGAGATACTGCCTGACTTGCTGAGGGTCTCGACCCGAAACGTCACCCATTCCTTCTCTCCCGAGATGCTGCCTGACCTGCTGAGTTACTCCAGCATTTTGTGAATAAATCGATTTGATCACTGATTTCTCTAACTTCAAGTAACCCTTGTTTTCCCTCTCTCTCCGTCCCTCCCCCACCCTCGTTCTCCAACTAGTTTCTCTGTCCTCCTGATTAATTTTACTGTCTGTATGCCTCACTGTCACCTTCTCCTCAAACAACAAAGAACCATTCTACATTCCCTTGAAGGTAGACACCAAATGCTGGAGTAACTTAGCGGGTCAGGCAGCATCTCTGGAGAGAAGGAATGGGTGACGTTTCGGGCCGAGACCCTTCTTCAGAGCACAGGAGAATGAGGAGTGATCTTATAGAGGTGTATAAAATCATGAGAGGAATAGATCAGGTAGACTCCCAGAGTAGGGGAATCAAGAACCAGAGGACATAGGTTTAAGGTGAGGGGGGGGGGGGAAAGATTTAATAGGAATCTAAGGGGTAACTTTTTCACACAAAGGGTGGTGGATGCATGGAACAAGTTGCCAGAGGAGGTAGTTGAGGCAGATACTATCGCAACATTTAAGAAACATTTAGACATTTACATAGATAGGACAGGTATAGAGGGATATGGGCCAAGCATGGGCAGGTGGGACTAATGTAACTGGAACATGTTGGCCAGTGTGGGCAAGTTGGGTCAAGGGGCCTGTTTCCATGTTGTGTCTCTCTATCAATCTATGACTATGAACCCGAGGGGTAACTTTACACACAAAGGGTGCTAGGTGTATGGAACGAGCTGCCCGAGGAGGTAGTTGAGGCTGGTACTATCGCGATGTTTAAGAAACACTTAGTCAGGTACATAGAAACATAGAAAATAGGTGCAGGAGTAGGCCATTCGGCCCTTCGAGCCTGCACCGCCATTCAATATGATCATGGCTGATCATCCAACTCAGTATCCCGTACCTGCCTTCTCTCCATACCCCCTGATCCCTTTAGCCACAAGGGCCACATCTAACTCCTTCTTAAATATAGTCAATGAACTGGCCTCAACTACCTTCTGTGGCAGAGAATTCCACAGACTCACCACTCTCTGTGTGAAAAAAAACTTTCTCATCTCGGTCCTAAAAGACTTCCCCCTTATCCTTAAACTGTGACCCCTTGTTCTGGACTTCCCCAACATCGGGAACAATCTTCCTGCATCTAGCCTGTCCAACCCCTTAAGAATTTTGTAAGTTTCTATAAGATCCCCCCTCAATCTTCTAAATTCTAGCGAGTACAGGCCGAGTCTATCCAGTCTTTCTTCATATGAAAGTCCTGCCATCCCAGGAATCAATCTGGTGAACCTTCTCTGTACTCCCTCTATGGCAAGAATGTCTTTCCTCATGGATGTCATTCCACAGGTTGCGAGGGATATGGGCCAAATGCAGGCAGGTGGGACTAGTGTAGATGGGTCATGTTGGCCGGTGTGGGCAAGTTGGGCCCAAGGGCCTGTTTCCACGCTGTTGACTCCAAGTCTTCAGAAGATCATAAAGCACTTTACACCCAATCAAAGTATTATAATATGACAACCCCAGGCTGACAATTTAAACACCACAAAAAAATCCCCCTTCTGGGCCACCAGAGAGAGAGGAAGAGAAGTGAAATTTATTGGACACATGTTTATGCCACAATGTGTCCACTCTCTGTCTCATTAAGTGTACGCAAACTAATAGGGGAGTTTTTGCCATCTGTACATTTCTTTCACATGAATCAATGAAAAGGAAGTAATGATTAATTTCTCCCTCCTTTCCTCCATCTATTTTGGATTTTTAAAATATATTCAGTGGTTGTTGGAAAAGGCATGGGCTAACCACGAACTGTGGGGAACTTGACCGAGTTCCATGCCATTATGGTCAACACTTGCAGGGGAGATACATGAAGGAGTAAGTTCTGTCACTTATCCGGCGATCCTGACAGTGTCCACCAGTGATAAATGCAACAAGCTGGAGTAACTCAGCGGGTCGGGCAGCATCTCGGGAGAAAAGGAATAGGTGACGTTTCGGGTCGAAACCCTTCTTCAGACTGAGAGTCAGGGGAGAGGGAAACTAGAGGAATGAAAAGGTACAGAACAAATCACAGCCGGCCAGATAACTCAAGAAAGGTGGAGTTCACAATGGTCCATTGTTGGCTGTGGAAGAGGTGATAATGGAAGGATATGAACAGTGAAACTAGCAAGCCGACTAGTGTGGGGAATCGATGGAGAGAGAGGGAATGCAAAGGTTACTTGGTTACAAGTGATTATGAGCTTATGATCTGGCTTGATGGTGGTGGTTGAGGGTTAATTGTAAACCAGGATATTGTGAACTGCGCTGCTCAGCTTTGAAAGGGGAAGTATGACTTTTCTATTTAACATTTAAACTGGAAAACAGAATCAAGACAAAACTGCAGATGCTGGAATCCTGAGCAAAACGCAAAGCATTGTAGGAAATCAGCGGATCAGGCAACATCTGGGGAGGAAATGGGCAGATGATGTTTCGGATCGAGACCTTTCTTCAGACTAGTTGTAGTAGTGGGGGGGGGGGGGGGGTGGATAAACCTTGAAAAGAGTGGTGGGGAAGGACAAAGCCTGGCAAGCGTTAGCTATCTGATCTATGGAAGGAACATGGCGCGAGACATCAGCTAGCCATGATCTCCGGAAGTGCTGCCTGATCTGCTGAATTGCTCCAACACATTGTGTCCTTTTGTGTGTTAACCAACAAATGAACTTCCTTTTTTCTACAAGTGATAGGTGGATACATGTGAAGGGGGGTGGGGGGGGGGGGGGGGGGAGTGATTGGTATATGGGTGGAATAAATAACTAAGGGGGAAAAGAGACAAAGGGTGTCAGATGAGGAGAAAAGCGGAGTGAAGTGTAAAGCCAAAGGGAGGGATATAAACATAGCACAAAAAGTAAGGAAATTTGTGTTTGGTAGATTATTTCTTTGTTGTAACAATGCTTCTTGGCAATAAATCTTATACCGTTGGAAAGCCTGTTTATTTCCCTTTTAAATGGTGCCACATTTGTAAGGAACATGCATTTGTGGGATGAGCAGCAGAGCTGAGAATGTGGGTTGTGCCCATGAAAAATATGTCAAATCTTCTCTGCCAATGCGAAACGGCTTATTCTGCCATTGACTCTTGTTCGGTGTTGTTTGGTGGATTGGATGATTGAAGTCTGAAGAAACAAGACATATTGGCAATTTAACAATTTATTCATTTAATAAACAGGAGCCTCAGTAGCGTGTGGAAGAACCATACACAGCCACAACAGCCTGGCACCTCCTCCTCATGCTGGTCACCAGCCTGGTCACACACTGTTGTGGGATGGCATCCCATTCTTCAACCAGCATTTGTCGCAAGTCAGCCAACGTGGTTGTGTTGGTCTCTCTGGCACGAACAGCACGCCCAAGCTGATCCCACAAGTGTTCAATGGGGTTGAGGTCAGGACTACTGGCAGGCCATTCCATCCTCTCCACTCCCAAATTCTGGAGGTAGTCTCTGAGAAACCCTGCTCTGTGGGGGCGAGCATTGTCATCTTGGAGGATAGAGTTCGGTCCCAGACTGTGGAGATATGGGATTACCACTGGTTGCAGAATCTCATCTCGATATCTCTCTGCATTGAGATTGCCTCCAATGACGACAAGCCTCGTTTTTCCAGTGAGGGAGATGCCGTCCCACACCATCACACTGCCTCCACCAAAAGATGTTACTCTATCGGTGCAGCAATCAGCATAGCGTTCTCCGCGTCTTCTCCACACTTTGACCCTATGATCCAACTGCCGTAGGCAGAATCTGGACTCATCGCTGAACATAACGTTCCTCCACATGTTCAGGTTCCAGTGCACGTGTTGCCGACACCAGCGCAAACGGGCCTGACAGTGAAGGGCAGTCATGGCAGGCCTCCTGGCAGCCCTATGAGACCGGAGATCGGCTGCGTGCAGTCTGTTCCGAATTGTCTGGGCAGAGAGCCGTCGGCCATATCGTCCTGCAAACCTTGACTGCAAATCTGTAGAAGACAGCCTACGGTTCCTAAGTGCTGACAGGGTGAGGAAACGGTCTTCTTCGGGTGTCGTCTTCTTGGGACGCCCACTTCGCGGCCTGTCTCTGACATCCCCCGTTATATGGAACTTGGCCTTCACTTTGGAGATGGTACTAGGGCTCACTCCAAATAATGCCGCAACTTGGTTTTGCGGAACACCAGCTTGAAGTTGCCCTATCGCATGGGCCCTATCCAGATCAGTCAAACGTGGCATGTCGATTCTTGGAGCAGACACCTACTGACCACTGTAGCAGGGCCCATGCTCACAGATGCTGCCAATCAGGTGCCAATCAGGTGCCAATCAGAAGCTCAAAACAAGAGTCAATAGCAACAGCAGAATAAGCTGTTTGGCATTGGCAGAGAAGATTTGGCAAATTTTTCATGGGCGCAACCCATATACTCAGCTCTGCTGCTCATCCCACAAATGCATGTTCCTTACAAATGTGGCACCATTTAAAAGGGAAATAAACAGGCTTTCCAACGGTATAAGATTTATTGCCAAGAAGCATTGTTACAACAAAGAAATAATCTACCAAACACAAATTTCCTTACTTTTTGTGCTATGTTTAGATGGAAGGGGATAGTTTTTAGTTTAGTTTAGAGATACAGAGCAGAAACAGGCCTCACGGCCCACCGAGTCCACACCGACCAGTGATCCCTGCACATTAACACTGTCCAATACACTAGGGACAATTTACACTTATACCAAACCAATTTACCTCCATACCTGCACGTCTTAAGAGTGTGGGAGGAAACCGAAGATCTCAGAGACAAGCTACGCGGGTCACAGGGAGAACGTACAAACTCCGTACTGACAGCACCCGGAGTCTGGATCTAACCCGGGTCTTCGGTGCTGCAAGCACTGTAAGACAGCAACTCTACCGCTGCGCCACCGTGCCGCCTTGTGGAAGGGGGAGGGGAAAGAGGTGGTTAAAAGGGAAATGAAGGACACACATGGAATCAAAGAAATGTAACTGGAGAGAAAGAGGCCATTCGGCCTATTGTGTTTGTACTGGCTCTAGCAGAACAATTCCACTTGTCCTTTACCCTAGATATTTCCTCTTTGCCCTGCAAATTATTTTCCATCGTGCTATCCAATTCCCTTTTGAAAACAACAGGTTACCATGCATCCAGTACAACTACTGGCAGTGAGTTCCAGATAATAACTATCATAAGTTCGTATGTTCAATAGTGATAGGAGCAGGATAAGGTCATTCGGCCCATCAAGTCTACTCCGCCATTCAATCACGGCTGATCTATCTTTCTCTCAACCCCATTCTTCTGCCTTCCCCCCCATAACCCCTGATGCCCTTTGCATCCTCTGCATAATTTTGTTTCTCTCATCTCCATAATATTATTTTTCCTTTAAATCCACGTACCTGATCCTTGAACCATTTGCTAATGGAAAGAGCTTCTCTCCACCTCTGTCTTCTCTCCACCTCCACCTCTAAACTCGGGGCCACAGATTTAAATGGTATACCTTCAACAAGGTTCGTTAGACTTTGAACTTTGGAGACACTGGCCCATTTGGCCCACTGAGTCCAGGTCAACCTGCGATCACCCCATACACTATCACTATCCTAGGGATAAACACTAGGGGGAATTTACAATTTACAGCAGTAAAATTAGCCTACAAACCTGTATGTCTTTGGAGTGTGGAGTGTGGGAGGAAACTGGAGCACCTGGAGAAACCCACGCGGTCATGGGGAGAACGTACAAACTCCATACAGACAGCACCCACAATCAGGATCGAACCCGGGTCTCTGGCGCAGTGAGGTAGTAACTCTACCGCTGTGCCATTGGGCTGCCTTTCTCAACCTGCTGCTCCAACATGACCTTAATTCCAACATCAAAGCTGCATAATAATAATAATAATAATAATAATAATAATAATAATAATAATAATAATAATAATAATAATAATAATAATAATAATAATAATAATAATTTGTCATATGTAGGTTGGCAACGGTACAATGAAATGTATTTGACAAGATAACGGGTCACCTCAGCAGTAATATTCCAAGGATAAATAAGATTTAAAAAATGACATTAGTAAGGTAAAAAGACAATATTAAAAATAGGTAAAAAGACAATATTAAAAATAATCAACATATATATGATATGAAATGTGTTTATGAGTTCAGAAGCCTGATGGCCTGATGGTAGAAACTGTTCTTGAGTCTGGTGGTACGCACAGCCATACTCCTGTATCGTCTGCCTGACGGTAACAAGGAGAACAGCCTGCGTGCTGGGTGGCTGTGGTCCTTGATGATGCTGCGTGCCTTCCGCAGGCACCGCCGGTAGAACATGTCTTGAATGGCCGGGAGACAGTTGCCAGTGATGTGCTGTGCCGTCTTCACCACTCTCTGTAGTGATTTGTGGCTGTGGGCAGAACAGTTCCCGTACCAGACTGTAATGCAGCCCGTCAGCAGGCTCTCGATGGTGCATCTGTAGAAGTTTGTGAGGATGCTGGCGTTCATGCCAAACTTCCTCAGTCTTCTCAGGATAAAGAGTCGCTGGTGGGCCTTCTTTGTTATTGTGTCCGTGTGCAGTGTCCAGGAAAGGTCCTCAGTGATGTGCACACCGAGGAACTTAAAGCTGCTGACCCTTTCAACCTCAGCATCACCGATGTGGATGGGGATGTGTCCACTCCCCCACTGTCTCCTGTAGTCCACCATCATCTCTTTAGTTTTGCTGACATTGAGAGAGAGGTTATTTTCCTGGCACCAGCTGTTTAGTGCCTTTACCTCCTCTCTGTAGGCCGTCTCATTGTTGTCTGTGATGAGGCCAAAGATGGTCGTGTCGTCAGCAAACTTTAGGATGCTCTTTGAGCTGTGCTTAGCAGTGTGATCCACTGTGATTGAATGTTGTTGCATAAGTTAAAAGGAATACAGGGTGATTATTAAATTAAAACACATGGAGGACATGGCCTCTGTGTGAAAGGTGGTCAAGTTAAAGACATTTGATGAGGTTTCACAAGACATCTGGATGAGCAGTGCTTTGCTCACTGGTGCTCATTGTACAGAGATCCACATGGACCATCAGCACCAGGACAGGATGTGAGAGAGCAGTTGTTGACTTTGGGACTTGATGGAGGAGGCGGTGAGAAAGGAGGAAATTGAGGATTGGGAGGAAAATCTGCAAATATAGAGCAGAGGCAGGATTGGTTTCCCAACACGAAGACTGGGTAGAAAAAGACACAAAGTGCTGGAGTAACTCAGCGGGTCAGGCGACATCTCTGAAGAACATGGATGGGTGGCGTTTCAGGTCTCCAGACTGGTGAAGGGTCCCAAGCTAAAACGTCACCTATCCGACGTTTTGGGTCGGGATCTGTCTTCAGCCCATGTTCTCCAGAGATGCTGCCTGACCCACTGAGTTACTCCAGCACTTTGTGTTTTTTTTAAACAAACTAGCATCTGCAGTTTCTTGTTTCCATGGTAACTATGTAATTCATATCTTATTTCAATCTACTTGAAATTCAATTTACAAAGAATTGTTTCTTTCGCAGTGTGTTGGTCCACTCTCTCACACTCACCCTCAGAGTTAGGCGGACAATGAGATATACTGTGAGCTGGTGTGTGTACAGCTGCAAGAATGGGCCTCCTGGACTTTAAGGATACCTCCCTCCTCTCCCCATTACTCCAGCCAATGGTTTACTAATATCTGAGTCATTTCCCCATTTCTGCAAGCTATAAATGAAAAGTTCTACTTCCTGAGTATCATTCAAATGAATCACTGATGTTACATAGAAACATAGAAACATGGAGAATCGGTGTAGGGGTAGGCCATTCGGCCCTTCGAGCCAGCACCGCCATTCAATATGATCATGGCTGATCACCCAGAATCAGTACCCCGTTCCTGCATTCTCGCCATATCCCTTGATTCTGTGAGCCCTAAGAGCTACTGTATATCCAACTCTCTCTTGAATACATCCAGTGAATTGGCCTTCCCTGCCATCTGTGGCAGAGAATTCCACAAATTCACAACTCGCTGAGTGAAAAGGGTTTTTCCCCATCTCAGTTCTAAATGGCCTACCCCTTATTCTTAAACTGTGACCCCTGGTTCTGGACTCCCCCAACATCGGGAACATTTTTCCTGCATCTAGCCTGACCAATCCCTTAAGAATTTTGTATATTTCTATAACACTTGGAATTGACGTTGGGTGAAACATCTGAATTGGGTTAATTAGCAATGTTAGTGATATAACCAGAATCAGAAAGAAATTTAACTTTAGACTATTAGACTTTAGAGATGCAGTGCGGGAACAGGCCGTTCGGCCCACTGAGTCCATGCTGACGAGCGATCACTCTGTACCCTAGCACGGTCATACACACGTGAATTTTACTTTTTTTACCAATGCCAATTAACCTACAAACCTGTACGTCTTTGGAGTGTGAGAGGAAACCGGAGCACCCGGAGAAAGCCCACACAGTCACGGGGAGAACGTACAAACTCCATACAGACAGCACACATAGTCAGGATCAAACACGGGTTTCTGGCACAGTAGTCTTAGATTTAGACTTTTTAGATTTAGAGATACAGCACGGAAACAGGCCCTTCGGCCCACCGGGTCCGCGCCGCCCAGCGATCCCCGCACATTAACACTATCCTACACACACTAGGGACAATTTTTACATTTGCCCAGCCAATTAACCTACATACCTGTACGTCTTTGGAGTGTGGGAGGAAACCGAAGATCTCGAAGAAAACCCACGCAGGTCACGGGGAGAACGTACAAACTCCGTACAGACGGCGCCCGTAGTCAGGATCGAACCTGAGTCTCCGGCGCTGCATTCGCTGTAAGGCAGCAACTCTACCGCTGCGCCACCATTCATGTGCCTGTCCAAATGACTCTTGGAGACAATATAATAATAATTGACAATATTATCAATTTAAAAATGTATGACTGTAAAGATGTAAACAGGTTATGTACCTATCTCCAATAAAAATTTATCTTACAAATGACTCTTAAACATTGTGATAATACCTGCCTCAACTGCCTCCTCCGGCAGCTCGCTCCATATACCTGCTGCCTTGTCGTGCCTACTTCCGAGAAATGATTCAAAGAAAAATCATTTTCACAACTCTACCTACACTCTCCCTTTTCCTTGCATAAAATACAGCAGGGAAAATGACGGACCTGGATTAAAGTCAACAAAGGTAGAAATAAAAGAAATAGATATTTTGCAGAATATGTACACAGAGAGGGGCACGGTGGCACTGTGGTAGAGTTGCTGCCTTACTGCAATTGCAGCGCCGGAGACCTGGGTTCAATCCTGACTATGGGTGCTGTAGTTTGTACGTTCTCCCCGACCGCATGGGAAGACCGCATGGGCTTCCCAAGGACCTTTGGTTTCCTCCCACACTCCAGTTTGTACGTTCTCCCTGTGACCCGAGTGGGCTTTCCCCCAAGATCTTCGGTTTCCTCCCACACTCCAAAGACGTGCAGGTTTGTAGGTTAATTGGCTTGGCATAAGTGTCAACTAAGTGTAAACTATCCCCAGCGTGTGTAGGATAGTGTTAATGTGCGGGGATCGCTGGTCGGTGTGGACCCGGTGGGCTTTCCAGGGCCCGTTTCTGCCCTGTATCTCTAAACCAAACTAAAGACAGGATATTTGTAATTCTGAAGTTACATGCATTTCGTGACTTTTCTATCACAGTTGGTTCTTTTGGTCATACGTTAACGATGAAACCCACAGTTTGCGATGTATCAGTCCAGCAGTCTACTGACAGTTGGCACAGTTTTTCACTTATTCCTCCATCGGAACACATTCTCACAGTGTCATTGTTACAGAAACCCTCACGACCACAATCAAAACCAGGGTAACTTGTTATTCTTCAAATCTTGCCTTCTCCTTCACTGTTTGACGCAGATTCCATCTTTGAAGTGGTTTTAACATCAAGGTTAAAGACATCGAGCAGTTTTTTCCCTTCACCCCAAGGTAACACAGCAGAGTCGGATTTCGAGAGAGTCTGCCCACAGGAACACAGTAGACTCCCCTAGCGTGACGATAGATACAAAATGCTGGAGTAACTCAGTGGGACCAGCATCATCTCTGGTGAGAAGGATAAGGTGACGTTTTGGATTGAGACCCTTCTCATGTTTGTAGATTAATTGGCTTCAGTAAAAATTGTAAGATTGGCGCTAGTGTGTATGATAGTGTTAATGTAATGGGTGTTCGCTGGTTGGTGTGGACTCGGTGGGCAGAAGGGCCTGTTCCCGCGCTCTATCTTTAAAGTCTAAAGTCTAAAGTTAAAGAGCAGGCAAGTGGGGTTGGTACGGGAACCTATGGTGGACCATTGTCTGTGGCCACCCGCCAAACCCCATTGAATCCTTCAACCCATAATCTCAAGATTATCCACTGTCCTTCCACAATCTTTTTGTAGCTTGAAACTGGCAAAGTTACCCAAAGATGCAGTCAAGTTGAGTTCCTCGGATAAGATAACTCAATCAATTGGCAACTGTTGGTTGAACAGTAAAAAGTTCCTCCCCCCAGAACAGACCAAGTTTCCTGACATGTTCAAATGAGACCTCACCCATCCTTTTAGGTCAAAAAAGATCAATTGGCACCATCTTGAAGGAATGAAGCTATTCCTTGGATCCCTTTGATGACCTGGGCCAATAATAATTCTCCATCAACATCACAAAAGCAGATGATCTAGTCTAATTCAAATAAGTTCATGAGTTCACAAGTGATAAGAGCTGAATTAGGCCATTCGGCCCATCAAGTCTATTCCATCATTCAATCATGGCTGACCTACCATTCCTTCTCAACCCCATTCTCCTGACTTAACCATCACCCCTGACACCCGTGCTAATGAACAATCTATCAATCTCTGCCTTAAAAATGAAGGTAGACACAAATGCTGGAGTAACTCAGCAGGACAGGCAGCATCTCTGGAGAAAGGAATGGGTGACGCTTCGGGTCGAGACCATTCCATAGCCAGCATGAAGCACCAATCATTGTACACTGTTCCCAGATGGTGATATTGATTAGTTTAGTTTAGTTTACTCTAGTTTAGTTTAGTGATACAGCATGCAAATTAGATCATTAGGACCTGAGGCCATATCCTCAGAATTAAAGGACATACCTTTAGAAAGGTGGCTCAGGGCGGAACGGTGGCGCAGCGGTAGAATTGCTGTCTTACAGCACTTGCAGCGCCGGAGACCCAGGTTCCATCCTGACTACGGGTGCTGTCTGTACGGAGTTTGTACGTTCTCCCCGTGACCTGCGTGGGTTTTCTCCAAGATCCTCGGTTTCCTCCCACACTCCAGGTCCATAGGTTTCTGTAAATTGCCCCTGGAGTGTGGGATAGAACTAGCGTACAGGTGATTGCTGGTCAGTGTGGACTTGGTGGGCTGAAGGGCCTGTTTCCATGCAGTTACTCTAAACTAAACATAGTATTATCCAATTTGATTGTAAGACAGGAGCTCTACTGCTGCAAATGCACAAGGGGTGGCTCATTTCCTTGTGTATTTCCACCAGAACCAACTGTTTCTCTTGTTATCCCATGGCTGGATGGTTTCCAAAGCATAGTACAGCAGATAGTGAGAGGATGCAGGAATCAGCTTATTTTATGGAGGAGGTGGGAAATCACAACTTCAGATGATTAAAATAAAACATTGGGCGAGAAATCCAATTCTGTGGTAATGTTTACTTTGGTTCAGAACATGAATGTGTGTTTGAACTGAGTGGAAACGCGATTTCTGAATAGTCACGGGACTCTCCAGAAACTAGAGTAATCGAGCCAAAGATCATGGAAACAGGCTCTTCGGCCCACCTTACTGATCAAGGTGTTGCATCTACCCAAACATATACAATTCTTAAGGGATTGGACAGGCTAGATGCAGGAAAAATGTTCCCAATGTTGAGGTTGTCCAGAACCAGGGGTCACAGTGTAAGAATAAGGGGTAGGCTTATTTAGGACTGAGATGAGGAAAAACATTTTCACCCAGAGAGTTGCGAATCTGTGGAATTCCCTGCCACAGAAGGCAGTGGGGGCCAATTCACTGGATGTTTTCAAGAGAGAGTTAGATGTAGCTCTTATGGCTAACGGAATCAAGGGATATGGGGAGAAGGCAGGAACAGGGTACTGATTTTGAATGATCAGCCATGATCATATTGAATGACGGTGCTGGCTCGAAGAGCCAAATAGCCTACGCCTGCACCTATTTTCTATGTTTCTCTGTTTCTATGTTTCTAATCCCATTTGCCTGCGTCTTGCCCATATCCCTCGATTCAAATTCGAAATCACTTGTGATCTCTCCACTATTAAAGGGATCTACATGAGTCACTGCCTCAAAAAGGCAGCCAGCATCATCAGAGACCCACACCACCCTGGCCACATCCTCAGAAGGGTCTCGAAATGAAATACCACCTCTTCTTTTAAGGGCGGCACGGTGGCGCAGCGGTAGAGTTGCTGCCTTACAGTGAATGCAGCGCCGGAGACTCAGGTTTGATCCTGACTACAGGCGCCGTCTGTACGGAGTTTGTACGTTCTCCCCGTTTTCTCCGGGATCTTCGGTTTCCTCCCACACTCCAAAGACGTACAGGTACGTAGGTTAATTGGCTAGGCAAATGTTTTAAAAAATTGTCCCTAGTGGGTGTAGGATAGTGTTAGTGTGCGGGGATCGCTGGGTGGCTCGGACCCGGTGGGCCGAAGAGCCTGTATCTGCGCTGTATCTCTTAATCTAAAATTTTCTCCAGAGATGTTGCCTGGCCCGCTGAGTTACTCCGCATTTTGTGTCTATCTTCGATGTAAACCAGCATCTGTCAGTCCTTCCTGCACACATGGGTTTGATAGTTCTGGCTGGAGCTGCTTGCAGCCACCAGAAGTCCTGGTTGAGGCTCGGAATGTACGAACCTGAAAAGCTGGTTGAGCCCAGGAATGTAATTACCTGAAATGCTGGAGTAACTCCAGAGGTCAGGTAGCATCTTTGGAGAACATGGATAGGTGGTGTTTTGGGTTGAGACCCTTCAGACTGAAGAATGATCCTGCCCGAAAAGCCATCTATCCATAATCTCCAGAGATGCTGCCTCACCCGCTGAGTTACTCCAGCACTTTGTGCCTTATTGCGTACATTAGCATTTGAATTTCCTTGTTTCGACATGAAATCCTGGTTGGACTTACCCATGTAGGAAGAAACTGCCGATGCTGTTTTAAACAGAAGATGGACACAAAATAACTCAGCGGGACAGGCAGCATCCGTGGAGAAAAGGGAAAGGTGACGTTTTGGGTCGGGACCCTTCTTCAGACTTTCCTCTTTGGCTCACATGGAAACAATGGGCCAAACAGCCTCCAAATCTCTCAGATGTTTCTACAGCCCTAATGTAACTCAATATCAAATGTTTGTCTGATATACTTCTATGAAGCATCTCTGGGCTTTTGGCTCTGTTAAGTGGATTGTATAAAGGCAATTTGTTATTGACTGAAACCTTATATAAGTTGCACACTCAGCCTCCTGCTAACTGGAGAAGCAGTTCTTATGGTGTGGAATGTATTACCGATGTAGTGAGAAAGTTCACACAATAAAAGTCCTTTTTAACGTTACAGCAGGCGGAAATAATATTGAAATCTACATTGCCTTTTAAAATTAAAAGAACAAGCAGGAAGTTATTTTAATGTGCTTTTAAGTGTGGTTTTCTTTGAACCTACAGCATTATGGCTGTTAGGTTAAGGAGCTTTAATCATTCTGTAAACCCGCCATACAAGGTGTATTTTGTGTTCATCTTCCTCTGCTGCTGGAGGCAATTCATCACAATGGTCTATAGTTCTATGTACTCAGAATGTTACTGCAGCATAGCAGGGCGTTCCATGCAAAGGTGGTGCTACACGGTCTGGAGTGCAGCATCGCCTGAGAATCATAAATCAAAGCCTGGTTTTAATTTGTCACTTTTGACTCAGGTTCAAAAACAGTGTCTTCCTAGCAACCATTGGGGTGGGGTGGCACGGTGGAGCAGTGGTAGATTTGCTGCTTCACAACACCAGAGGCCGATCCTGACTATGGGTGTAGGAAAATAACTGCAGAAGCTGGTACAAATCGAAGGTATACAAAATGCTGGAGTAACTCAGCAGGTCAGGCAGCATCTAGGAGAGAAGGATTGGGTGACGTTTCGGGTCGAGACCCTTCTTCAGACTGATGTCAGGGGGGCGGGACAAGGAAAGGATAAAGGTGGAGACTGGAAGACAGTGGGAGAACTGGGAAGGGGAGGGGAAGAGAGGGACAGAGGAACTATCTAAAGTTGGAGAAGTCAATGTTCATACTGCTGGGGTGTAAACTGCCAAAGCGAAATATGAGGTGCTGTTCCTCCAATTTGCGGTGGGCCTCACTATGACAATGGAGCAGGCCCATGACAGAAAGGTCAGACTGGGAGTGGGAGGGGGAGTTGAAGTGCTCAGCCACCGGGAGATCAGGTTGGTTAAGGCGGACTGAGCAAAGGTGTGATGTCTATGGGTGTTGTCTGCATGGAATTTGTATGTTCTCCCTGTGACTATGGATTTCCTTCCTGAGCGAATGCAGCGCCGGAGACTCAGGTTCGATCGTGACTACGGGTGCTGCACTGTAAGGAGTTTGTACGTTCTCCCCGTGACCTGCGTGGGTTTTCTCCGAGATCTTCGGTTTCCTCCCACACTCCAAAGACGTACAGGTATGTAGGTTAATTGGCTGGGTAAAATGTAAAAATTGTCCCTAGTGGGTGTAGGATAGTGTTAATGTACGGGGATCGCTGGGCGGCACGGACTTGGAGGGCCGAAAAGGCCTGTTTCCGGCTGTATATATATGATATGATGATGATATGATATGAAAGTAAAACAATTTTGACTCTCTTGGCTATTGAGGGTATCTAACTATTGTCAGATTTAATAACAAATAATGATGCTGGTTTATACAAATGATAGAAGGAAAATGCCGGAGTAACTCAGCGGGGACAAGCAGCATCTCTGGATGAAATGGACAGGTGATGTTTCAGATTGGGACCCTTCTTCAGTCCTATGTAGTCAGAAGGGGCTTGACCCGAAACGTCACCTACTCCTTCCCTCCAGAGATGCCGCCTGACCCGCTGAGATACTCCTGCATTATGTGTCTATCTTCATATAGAAACAGAGAAAAAAGGTGCAGGAGGAGGCCATTTGGCCCTTCGAGCCAGCACCGCCATTCATTGTGATCATGGCCGATCATCCACAATCAGTAACCTGTGTCTGCCTTCTCCCCATATCCCTTGATTCCACTAGCCCCAAGAGCACTATCTAACTCTCTTAAATTCATAAATTATGCAGTATGAGTTGTCTCACCAGTGGCAGTGTTTGCCAGCGATGCCGAATATTGTGGTCAATAGCTCCACCTTGTGGTATTATCCATCTTGCGGCTCATGGTCCCTTATTTCCATCTAGTGGACACACACTCCGGAAGTCACAATTACTGACCAATTTCCTGTTCCGGGAGAAGTAATTGCTAGTGTTGAAGTCTGTCAGTGGAAAATTCAATTGGACCCCAGTTCCTCTGAAATTGGAGGATAAAGAACAATAAGTTCTGTCAGAGTTCTCGTCAAAACTTTTCTCACTCAACCATTAGAAACAGAATGTGTAGGAAGGAACTGCAGATGCTGGTTTGCACCGAAGATAGACACAAGATGCTGGAGCAACTCAGCAGGACAGGCAGCATCTCTGGATAGAAGGAATGGGTGACGTTTCAGGTAGAGACCCATCTTCAGAGCAAACTCCACATGGACAGCATCGGGCTTGAACCAGGGTCCCAGGAGCGGTCCCTCATTAGAAACAGAACTCATTCTACTCTTTGAATTAATTTAGCAAGGGTTGACAAAAAGCTCAATGCATCAATTTCCCTCTCAATAGACAATAGGTGCAGGAGTAAGCCATTCAGCCCTTCGAGCCAATGTGATCATGGAGCATCATTCTTAATCAGTACCCCGTTCCTGCCTTCTCCCCATACCCCCTGACTTCGCTATCCTTAAGAGCTCTATCTAGCTCTCTCTTGAATGCATTCATGCTCTCTCATGAATTGGCCTCCACTGCCTTCTGAGGCAGAGAATTCCACAGATTT
Organism: Rhinoraja longicauda; assembly: GCF_053455715.1. NCBI lineage: Eukaryota > Metazoa > Chordata > Chondrichthyes > Rajiformes > Arhynchobatidae > Rhinoraja > Rhinoraja longicauda. Next base: position 10,841,008 of record NC_135989.1, read on the forward strand.
ACAACTCTCTGACTGAAAAGGTTTTTCCTTATCTCCGTTCTAAATAGCCTACCCCTTATTCTTAAACTGTGGCCCCTGGTTCTGGACTCCCCAAACATTGGGAACATGTTTCCTGCCTCTAACGTGTCCAAAACCTTAATAACCTTATCTGTTTTGATAAGATCTCCTCTCATCCTTCTAAATTCCAGTGTATACAAGCCTAGTCACTCCAGTCTTTCAACATATGACAGTCCCGCCATTCCAGGAATTAACCTAGTAAACCTACGCTGCACGCCCTCAATAGCAAGAATATCCTTCCTCAAATTTGGAGATCAAAACTGCACACAGTACTCCAGGTGCGGTCTCACTAGGGGGCCCTGTACAACTGCAGAAGGACCTCTTTGCTCCTATACTCAACTCCTCTTGTTATGAAGGCCAACATTCCATTGGCTTTCTTCACTGCCTGCTATACCTGCATGCTTCCTTTCAGTGACTGATGCACTAGGACACCCAGATCTTGTTGCACGTCCCCTTTTCCTAACTTGACACCATTCAGATAATAATCTGCCTTCCTATTCTTACCACCAAAGTGGATAACCTCACACTTATCCACATTAAACTGCATCTGGCATGCATCTGCCTACTCACACAACCTGTCCAAGTCACCCTGCAACCTCAAAGCATCTATAATGATTTCATAATTACAGTATTTATGAATACTCAATACTTAACAATACTCAATATTTCTTTTGTTGAACCCCGAAGAAGTTATGTGACTGGTTTTAGTAATATTATTCTACACAATAAAGTAATATTTATTCTACACAAATGGTCAAGTCGGCCAATAGCTCCATCTAGTGGAGCCCGTTGTATATCAGCTTAAATATTCGATTTACTTTCATCCTATTCCAGAGAATACGGATCAAATCTCACTCAAGGTGAAGACTTTCAACATTTCCAAAAGCACAAAGGTACAATCCCCCCTCCCCCCCCCCACAATTTTCTCTGTAACCTTCTCCCACGAACATGCACCCCATCCCCTAAATTCTAACAGTCACCTGCACACTCAACACAATTTACAATGGACAATTAACCTTACAACCCACCTTTGGGAATGTGGAGATGAGGAACGCAGAGCCAGATCTATTTTCCTTGTTTGCTTGGGCCACTGGACTTTGCATGGGCTTTGCAACATTGTGTGCTAGGTTAAATCATATGCTTGAGGCTCTCTCTCTCTCTCTCTCTCTCACCTGCTTGAGGCTACGTAATCAAAAAAATGATGAACTTGCTAAAGCTAGTAGTAATCAGTAGCCCAAACCGCAGAATGTTCCAGCTCGTCTTCAGAGGAGAAAAACACAATGTATAAGAACAAAAACAGTAAACAGACACCGGCTAAACCTTGAATAATAGCATGTTAGGGCCTTATAAAGGAAAACTGACTTTGTTCCAATATTGATTGGTTGTAATAACTGTAAATTTTGCGGTTTTTGGGAATAAAGTGGGCTTAATTCTAGGGGCTGGTGAGACACGTTTCCACTGGCCCCGGAGTCCATAACTCTGTGTGTGCTTTTAGAAACCTGTCTACGAGATCTCTAATAAACTACGGATAAGTGAGGTCTGTACCGACTCTGATTATTATCAACCAACTGACCAGGAAAGCGAACTTGACAGGAGGTGGGAGGAAATTGGAGTCTGCAACTTAGGGTGGCATAGTGGCGCTGCAGTAGATTGCTGCCTTACAGTGCCAGGGAACTGGGTTCAATCATGACTAAGGGTGCTGTCTGTATGGAGTTTGCACGTTCTCCCTGTGACCTGCGTAGATTTTCTCCGCAGTTTGCAGCCCGGTGGTATGAACGTCGACTTCTCCAACTTCAGATAGCTCCTCTGTCCCTCCCTTCCCCTCCTCCTTCCCAGATCTCCCTCTATCTTCCTGTCTCCACCTATATCCTTCCTTTGTCCCGCCCCCCTGACATCAGTCTGAAGAAGGGTCTCGACCCGAAACGTCACCCATTCCTTCTCTCCCGAGATGCTGCCTGACCTGCTGAGTTACTCCAGCATTTTGTGAATAAATAGATTTTCTCCGAGATCTTTAGTTCCCTCCCACACTCCAAAGTAGTACAGATTTGTAGGTTAATTGTCTTGGTTGAAATGTAAAATTGTCCCTGGTGTGTTGGATAGTGTTAATGTGCGGGGATTGCTGGTCGGCGCAGACTCTGTAGGCCGAAGGGCCTGTTTCCGCGCCGTATTTCTAAACCAGAACTAAACAAAACTAAATTCTACAAGTCACCTGCACACAAAGCACAATTTATAATGGAGAATAAACCTTACAACCCACTTTGGGGAGTAAATTGGAGTAGGCAAAGAAAACCTACAGGGAGAACATGCAAACTCCACATAGACAGTATCAGGCGTGAACCTGGGTTGCTGGAGCTGTGAGGTTTGGCTCTACCAACTGCGCCAATGTGCCACTTCACCATCTAACTGAGATGTCCACAAAACACAGATCAATTCCATTAAACTTGGACCAAATATCACAGGATTACCCGAGAAAAATGTAGTTCCCAGTCCAGCCAATCTTGGTGGATAAAGACTTGTTCACTTATACCCATTCATTCCAAATAATTTTCATTGGCCCAGACGCCATCGCCCTTGCCTGGGACTGATATTATGTGTGTATAAAATTATGAGCTGAATAAATAGCATGAATGCCAGAGTAAGAGAGTCAACAACAAGGCGGCAGAGGTTTAAGGTGAGAAGGGAATGTTTTAATACAAACATATGTTTTAATGTTTTAATACAAATAGGCTTCTCCACCTAGCAGGTGGTGAGTACATGGAACGGATTGCAAGAGGAAGTAGTTGAAGAATGTGCTGTAGCAACATTGAAAAGACACTTCTGTAATAATAATAATATATTCCTTTATTCGTCCCACAGCGGGGAAAGTTACAAGGAAGGAGCTGCAGATGCTGGTTTACACCAAGGATAGGCACAAAATGCCAGAGTAACTCAGCGGGACAGGCAGCATCTCCGGATTGAAGGAAAAGGTGACGTTTCGGGTCAAGACCCTTCTTTGGAAGGGTCCAAATAAAAGACATCTGGACAAGTGCGAGAGTCGAAATGGTTTAGAGAGACAAATGCACAAATGGTTTAGAGAGACACAGGCAAATGGGACTAGCGTAGATGGGCCAATCAAATATGGCTATCAAACTTTACAACTCCTCCCCCTTCTGTCATGGGGAAAGACTGAGACTGACTGACTCCCCCCACCCCCATCTTTGCACATCCCCAAAGCCTTTCCAATCATCACTTTAATTTCATGTTTTATGTATTTTATGTTCTGTGTATTTTGTGGTTTATGACTTGGCAGATCAAATTCCCTCCTGGGATAAATAAAGTTCTAACATCTCATATTGCATCTTGGTTGACATGGATGAATTGGACCGAAGGGTCTGTTTTTATGACTCCAAGAATAACAAAATTAGAAAATTAGTCAAGTCATCTAAAGAGTTTGAATCTGAACCCACAGGGAGAAGGTGCAAATTCTTACCAACACAGTAAAGGACAAGGTGCAATTGGGTGGAGCTGCAAGGTTGTCAACTCACGAGTTGTGCCCCTGTGCTGCTTCACAGGAGGATGTACATGGTCACCTTGCCAGTCACACACAAGGGACTGAACTGCACTAACTCATGACATAAAACCCTCATGAAGAGAATAGATACGGTGAATGCACCGTAGGTCACACAATACGGGAAATACGCCCCGATCTTTATCAACGGGGACAGTGTGGAGAGAGTGCCCAGCTTCAAGTTTCTAGGCATTCACATTTCAGAGGACCTAACATGGTCCAATAACACTGCTGCGCTGATCAAGAAGGAACAGCAACGACTGTTCTACCTAAGAACATTGAAAAAGTCTGGTCTACCCCAACAGCTGCTGACGACATTCTACCGCTGCACCATAGAGCATTCTAACACATGGCATCCCTGTGTGGTACTTCAGCTGCACGGAGGCAGAGAGGAAAGCTCTTCAGCGGGTAGTCCATAGAGCTCAGAGGACCATCGGAACACAGCTACCAGCCTCGGAGGGCATCTACAACACACGATGCCTCAGAAAAGCCACCAGCATCCACAAAGACTCTTCACACCCCTGCAACAGTCTGTTCGAACTTCTACCATCGGGCAGACGATACAAGGCCTTCTACACCCACACCTCCAGACTCAGGAACAGCTTCATCCCCAGGGCCATAGCTGCTATGAACCAGTCCTGCTGAGCCGGATGGTCACAGTGAACCGGCACAGATCTACTTGCACTTTATTCTGTTTTAAAACTGTCATAATTTGTTTCACTGGGTTGTTTAAATTAATACTGACTAGCTAATTAATTTATTGCATCGTATGGGAGGCACATTCCCAATCTCGTTGTACCTCTGTACAATGACAATAAAGATATATTGTATTGTATTGTATTGTATGCACAGACTTTTACCCAGAGGGGAACTCAAGAACCAGAGGACTTTAAGGTGAACGGGAATAAAATAAACAGGAACCCGAGGGACATTTATTTGACTCACTGAGCTTGGTGCAGCCAATGTCAAGGCTCTGCAGGAGAGGACCAGTGTCTAGAGTCCTTCTGTTGCTGGACATAGAGGGACAGAATCTGATGGGGACACCCTTCAAACAAGCAAAGTGATAGCACCCCAGATTTGGGGGGAGGGGGGAAACAAAACTGATAAGGGTACTTGGGTTAAAGATAGTTGTGGACAACTACCCCAAGTGGATAGCTACCACAGAAAGCTGTAGAGGCCAGGCAGTGGATATCTTTAAGGCAGAGACAGATAGATTCTTGATTAGTACGGGTGTCAGAGGTGAAGGCAGGAGAACGGAGTTAGGGAGATAGATCAGCCACGATTAAATGGCAGAATAGACTTGATGGGCCAAATGGCCTAATTCTACACATCACTTTTGACACTACTGAACATGACACCACTGAACGTTTTGACGCCGAGAATGTCTGAGGAGCTTTTACACTTGTTTATTTATATACATATATTTAGTCTGAATAAAGTTTACTTTTGGAAATAGCAGCTAGCGTCATGGATACCTCAACAGCTCCAAAAATTTTACATCCCTAGCACACAAGAAATGGGGCAATGCTCCTCGCTACTCGCACACCAATCTCTACTTTACCAAAGGAAGGCCTTTTGATGCTGGAGAATATCACCCTACACCATGTTCCTATCGTTCTAGTGGAGTTTAAACTTTGGAACATCACATGGAATAGACCGGACAGACGTCCTGCCATAGTTTAGTTTCGAGCTCAGGTTGGAGACACAGCGTGGAGACTGGCCCTTCGGCCCACCATATCTGCACATTACCCTACGCACACTAGGGACATTGTCACATTTATACCAAGCCAATTAACCTACAGACCCGTACGGCTTGCGTGGAAGGAAACCACAGATGTTTTCTTCGAACACCCACGCAGGTCATGGGGAGAAATTACGAACGAAATCCGTACATACAGCGCCGGTGGTCAGGATTAATAGACAATAGGTGCAGGAGGAGGCCATTCGGCCCTTCGAGCCAGCACCACCATTCAATGTGATCATGGCTGATCATTCTCAATCAGTACCCGGTTCCTGCCTTCTCCCCATACCCCCTGACTCCACTATCCTTAAGAGCTCTATCTAGCTCTCGAATGCATTCAGAGAATTGGCCTCCACTGCCTTGAGGCAGAGACCAATGCCTTCTGATCGAACCCGGGTCTCCACCGTTGGATCACCCCCAATTAAGGTCTTCCCAATAAAACAAGATGCAAGGAATGCAATGATTTTACTTTAACTTTATTAGGCAATCGCAATCTAGTTGAACAGAGTTCGCTTGCGGCTCCTGTACATGAACATGACCGTCAGAGTAGCAGAGGCCAGAAGGACAGCAGTCAGGGACAGTGTTGCAGTGAGGATTGTTTCAGTTAACCCACCTTCAACGGAAAGACAAAAGAAAACACTCGTGAATGGATCGGCGTTGAGGCCCGGGGAAAGGTTAGGTGTTGAAAGCTTAAAACTCACCCCTCCAAGAAGTCTCCGGGGCAGCCTGCTCAAACTTATTCAAAGGGCGAGTTGACAAGGAAGACACTTGAGTATCCAAAATGACCAGGGGTCTCAGCGAAACGGCACCCTCCCACTTCAGTCCAACATCATTCTCTGTTTTAGGGGAAAGAATAGCGAGGGCTGATAACTGGTTAATAGTGATGGGGATTGTGCCCACGTGGAGAAGGGGGACCACACACAAAGCCTGAATGCAAGACATTGAATGCAGCAGCGACACCCAAGTAGTATAAGAAAATAACTGCAGATGCTGGTACAAATCGATTTATTCACAAAATGCTGGAGTAACTCAGCAGGTCAGGCAGCATCTCGGGAGAGAAGGAATGGGTGACGTTTCGGGTCGAGACCCTTCTTCAGACACCCAAATGTTAAGTACCTCATTGGTTCTGTTACAGCGTGCACCCATCAGTGTAACAAACATTTGGATCTACTGACAGTTAGATTTTGTGGATAAATAAAAAGCTGGACCAACTCAGCGGGGCAAGCAGCGCCGCTGGAGAGAAAGAACAGGTGGCGTTTTCGGTCGAGGTACTTCTTCAAACAGAGGATAATCATTTTATTCTGTTTGCCCAAACAAATTTCTGTAAGCTCCATTCTGTAATCAATACCTAATTTCACTGTTGTTCAAGTTGCCGTATAAGTGTCAAACCAGAATATAAAAGTCACACTGCGCAGATCAGCTTTGACTGGTCTATTTACACCCCAGCGGTATGAACATTGACTTCTCCAACTTCAGATAGTTCTTCTGTCCCTCTTCCCAGTTCTCCCAGTCTTCCTGTCTCCTACTACATCCTATCTTTGTCCCGCCCCCTCCCCTGACATCAGTCCGAAGAAGGGTCTCGACCCGAAACGTCACCCACTCTTTCTCTCCCGAGATGCTGCCTGACCCGTTGAGTTACTCCAGCATTTTGTGTCTACTTTGACTGGTCTCCTGGCGCGCATCATCAATTTTAATAAATCGCCCGTTACTTGGAACAGCAACTCCGCGTGGCCTAGCCATTTTGCTCCACCATTCTGCTCTAACCAAAGCGTTCTGGTTAGGTGAAAGGACACATTTCCCTTTAAGCCTCCAAGCAATGTCTTACCCGTCTCCAACTCAGTGTTCCTCCGTCCTCTGGAAGCAACAGCGCAATTGCCCATACGACAACAGGCGCAGACATCCACGCTAGAGTTTTCCAGCGAGGTCCAGCTAAAAAGGAAAAGGCAAGTCAGCCGGGCCAGACATCGAAGCTGCAGGCTACGTGATGGAAAATAGCTTACATGGAGTGCATCCTCTGGAAAGTGCAGGCCTTGTTCCTGGAATCGCTCCGTTCAACCGCGGCGACTTTCAACAGGCAAGTGACGAAAATCTGAGGGGGACAAAGATCCTGTTATCGCGTGCACCCATCAGTGGAACAAACATCTGGATGTGTCCAAACGTTGTAGGAGTTATTTCAGTGAGCATTTCTGCAGACCTGCGGAACACAGTTTGGCTTCCACTTACCAAGGAACGGTCGTCACCAAAGAAGCGGAAGGCATCCAGGTCAAACCTGAGCTTGTCCGCCTCACGTTCAGCTCCAGGCAACACGAAGGCAGAAAAGGAGTCCTCGGCCGCGCTGTCCAAGAGGCAACTGAACAAAGAATGGCGTAAAACTGTGAACAGGTTGAGACTCCAAAATAGTTGGGGAAAATCAAGAGGCTCCTTACCCATTGTAGTCTATGATGTTGTATCTTGGGATGGAGTCCTTGTCCGGGCTCAACGTGGCCACACAGCGGTCAATGTAGAGCTTCAGGGGCATGTGGTTAGTCATTGAAACTGACGCTTCGATGTGGATGAGCTCACCGAGGTAGTACGTGGCTGAGGTGCGCTCTGTGAGCCAGTCATCTACAGGACAAGACAACAAGGGTTATAGGCGGCGCATCAACACTACCCGTTGGCCGAGGCCTTGAGTCAGTCTCCTCGCCCATCACATACCATTCATTAGTCGCAGGGAGAATGACAGACGCCCCTCTCCAGACTTGGTGGAGCTGAAGGGGATCCAGGTGGGTTTGATCGGGTCACTGCTCACGTTGCCCCTCCTGCAAGGAGAGGTGGCGGCATCGGAAACATTGTCACATACATTTATTCCGGTAGACACGGACCCGAGAGCGCTCACTAACTACCTGAAATAATGGCACTGAATGGGAACAACTGCTCCGTTGGTTCGTACAATGGTCGCTCCGTGTGCCTTGGGGGTATAGTTCAGGTAGGTGGCGTAGACGAGAAAGTCTCCAACCATCTGAAAGAGACCAGGTTAGGTGCCGGTGAAGATCAAACTCAGCGTTCAATTACAACGTTATTTCTTAACAGAGGTTAACATTCTAATGACGATTGTTAGACGCTAAACGAGGGTGATGGCTGCCAAATACATGCGTCAGGGTTATGGGGAGAAGGCAGGCGAATGGGGTTAGGAGGGAGAGATAGATCAGCCATGATTGAATGGCGTAGTAGATTTGATGGGCCGAATGGCCCAATTCTACTCCTTATGACCTTGTGCCAACGAATTGATCCCGGTAGAAAATTGAACCGACTAAATACTTTGCCTTTTTAAGTTCTCTTACGGGATTAAAAAGCCAATCGGCTGAAGTGTGGAAGAAAATTGAGATTCTTCTGCAGTTTAGAAGTGAATAGTATTTCCAATATATTGGAGGTGAAAATAATGACTTAAATCCATGCACATTTTTGAACTCTAGGAAGAACGAGCTGCCTTGGCGCTTTTCACGACGCCACCAAATTAACGTGATAATGTAGTATATTCCTGTTATTGGACTGGTTGTCGGAGATTTGGTTGTTTTTAAAGGGCACGGTGGAGCAGCGGTAGTGTTACTGCCTTACAGCGCCAGAGGCCCAGGTTCCATCCTGACTACAGGTGCTGTCTGAAAGGGGTTTGGGCGTTCACCCTGTAACCATGTGGGGGTTTCTCAGCTTTCCTCCCACATGCCAAAGGCGTGCACTTTGTAGATTAATAAGCTTCTGGAAATTGTCCTTCGTGCGTGGGGACAGAAGGGTCATCGTGGACTGGGTGGGCCGAAGGGCCGTTTCCACGCTGTATCTCCAAGACCAAAAACTAAAACTAAATTCCCGACTGGCAAGGTAGTTTATAAAGGGAAGAGCGACTTAAGGGACAACGCGTATGCAGAGACCAGTGAACACGCGTGAGTCATTCAACACAACCTTGGAAAAACGGGGCATGTGTCTCAACATTAACGCGGCGGTACGATGGTGCGGCGGTAGAGTTGGTGCCTTACAGGGCCAGAGACACGGGTTCGATTCCAACTACGGGATCCGTCTGTAGGCAATTTGCAAGTTCTCCCCGTGACCGGGTGCGTTTCGCCCCCACTCCAAAGATGTACAGGTTTGTGGGTTAATTGGTTTTGGTAAGTGGTAAAATTACCCCCCTAGCGTATGTGGGTTAGTGGCTGGGGAAATCGCTATAGCCGTGGACTCTGTGGGCCGACGGGTCCGCATTGTATCTCGAAACCGGCGAATGGTTCACCCAAGAGCGAATGGAAGAAATTATTTTGGGGCGAATGAAACTTGAGGGGTTCTCTAGTTAAAACATAAAATTTAGTCGTGGGTGAATGACATTTTGTGATAAAGACTCAAGGGTGAATGACACTGAAATAGTTGAAGCACTGCTCAAAACGAATATATTACAAAACAAAAACACTACTCCAGTGTAAAGACAATTATATTAGACAATAGGTGCAGGAGTAGGCCATTCGGCCCATCGAGCCAGCACCGCCATTCAATGTGATCATGGCTGATCATTCTCAATCAATACCCCGTTCCTGCCTTCTCCCCATACCCCCTGACTACGCTATCCTTAAGAGCTCTATCTAGCTCTCTCTTGAATGTATTCAGAGAATTGGCCTCCACTACCTTCTGAGGCAGAGAATTCCACAGATTCACAACTCTGACTAAAAAAGTATTTCCTCATCTGTTCTAAATGGCCTACCCCTTATTCTTAAACTGTGGCCCCTGGTTCTGGACTCCCCCAACATTGGGAACATGTTTCCTGCCTCTAACGTGTCCAACCCCTTAATAATCTTATACGTTTCGATATTACCTGTAGTTTGGTCCCACACTCGTGGAGTCCATAATCAAACAAAACGGTCTGGTTTTGAGAGTAGTTGTCTGTTGGCAGACATCCCCTCGGCCCCAGTGTTAGGTCCGCAACTTTAACCAGGTGCTTTGTTCCAAATAAATCCGTCCGCACGACGACCAGCAGATTGCGCTCCCCACACTGCGCCACTACAGTCCGCGAAGGAGAGACACTAGGCACAACAGACGATCGGAACTCAGGTTCAACGCTAAGTTTCACCTTCCTCCACGGAAATTGCTGGTCTCGAAATTGACGCCAAACATCCGAAGCACTGACTACTGCAAGCAGCACCAACAATAAACCCAGACCCTTCATCTCAAAGACTGCCATGACGCCAAACGATACAAACGTGCCCTCGATAATCCTAATCACTAGTCTTTATACAAGGCCGTCAACTAGCTGACAATAACATGCCCATTGAGTCAATTAAACAACACGAATTTCCACGTTTCTCCATCCAATTACACCGCGGATGCAATTATTGTAACGAGAGACCCATTTAATTGGGACCAATACGAGTGAGGTTATACCTCTAGCGTCAGCCGACAAAGATCGCTATCTGTAGGACCCACGTGGAAATGTAGACGGTTAATTAATCTGTTGAAATAACACGGATTGACTTAATAACAAATGGGCGGCGCAGCTGATAGAGTCGCACCAGGGACCCGTGTTCGACCCTGACCTCTCCTTGTGGAGTTTGCACGGTCTCCCTGCGCCCGTGTAGGTTCCCCGTAGGATGCTGGCATTTCATTCTCATAAGTTGTAGTTAAAAAATTAGGCCATTCGGTCCATCAAGTCTACTCCGCCATTCAATCATGGCTGATCTATCCTTCCCTCTCAACCCCATTCTCCTGCCTTCTCCACACAACCCATTACCCCTGACACGTGTGCTAATCAAGAACCTCTCCACCTTACAAAAATATCAATTGACTTGTCTATGTCAATGAATTCAACAGATTCACCACTCTCTGACTAAAGAAATTCCTTCTCCTCTCCCTTCTAAAGGTCTTTTTATTCTGAGGCTGTGGCCTCTGGTAGTAGACTCTCCCACTAGTGGAAACATCTTCTCCACATAGATATCTATGTCTATATTTTTCCACCTACAATCCATACACGCGCGGGCTCGTAGGTAATTGGTCTCTGTAAATTGCCCCGAATGTGTTAAGGAAGTGAATAACGTAGAGCTAGTATAAACGGGTGATCGATGGTTGAAATGGATTCGGTAAACCGAATGGCCTGTTTCTAATGTTGTATATTTCAATCAAAATTAATACAAATATCTATCATTGGCCCCATAACGATTTTCAGCGGATTCTTCATAATTGCAAGGTATCCATTTTGAGCAAAATTACAAGGGTTGTGTCAACAATGAAATGCTCCCTATAACGACAGCGCTGCCTGTCCTAGACGTCTTTCGCTCGGGTGATGTACCTCAGCGAGGGGTGGGTTCAGAGTTGATTTCATCGCTGGCCAGACCCATAACTATTCGGAGGATTTGGATACAATCCTCTTCCCATTCGCTGAGTCCCAAAGACAATGATCAACCTGATATGTATTCAATGAAATCCAAAGGTCTCACGCAAAGGGTGTTGGGTGTATGGAATGAGCTGCCGGTAAAGGTACAATGCCCACCATAATATTTGGGACAAAGACCCATCACTTGCCGCTGTACTCCACAATTTGAGATTTGTAATAGGAAAAAAATCACATGTGGTTAAAGTGCACATTGTCAGATTTTAATAAAGGCCATTTTGATACATTGTGGTTTCACCATGCAGAAATCACAGCAGTGTTTATACATAGTCCTCCCATTTCAAGGCACCATAATGTTTGTGACACAGAAATGTCATGTAAATGAAAGTAGTCATGTTTAGTATTTTGTTGCATATCCTTTGCATGCAATGACTGCTTGAAGTCTGCGATTCATGGACATCACCAGTTGCCGGGTGTCTTCTCTGGTGATGCTCTGCCAGGCCCGTATTGCAGCCATCTTTAGCTTATGCTTGTTTGGTGGCTAGTCCCCTTCAGTTTTCTCGTCAGCATATAAAAGGCATGTTCAATTGGGTTCCGATCTGGTGATTGACTTGGTCACTCAAGATTTGACCATTTTTTAGCTTTGAAAAACTTCTCTGTTGCTTTAGCAGTATGTTTGGGATCATTGTCTTGCTGTGGAATGAACCGCTGGCCAATGAGTTTTGAGGCATTTGTTTGAACTTGAGCAGATAGGATGTGTCCACACACTTCAGAATCAATTATGCTACTACTATCAGCAGTTGTATGATCAATTAAGATAAGTGAGCCAGTAACTTCAGCAGCCATACATGCCCAGGCCATAACAACCCCACCACCGTGTTTCACAGATGAGGTGGTATGCTTTGGATCTTGGGACGTTCCTTCTCTCCTCCATACTTTGCTCTTGCCATCACTCTGATTTCAGTTAATTTTCGTCTCATCTGCCCACACGACTTTTTTTCCAGAACTGTGGTTGCTCTTTTAAGTACTGCTTGGCAAACTGTAACCTGGCCATCATATTTTTGCGGCTAACCGGTGGTTTGCATCTTGCAGTGAGTAGCTTGCAGTTGTTCATGAAATCTTCTGCGGACAGTGGTCATTGACAAATTGTGACTCCTGAAGAGTGTTTCTGATCTGTCGGACAGGTGTTTGGGGATTTTTCTTTATTATAGAGAGAATTCTTCTGTCTTCAGCTGTGGAGGTCTGCCAGACCCTTTGCGATTAGTAAGCTCACCAGTGCTCTCTTTCTTCTTAATGATGTTCCACTCAGAGTCGTTGAATGCAACTGAGGGGCGCGCACTGAGGGAATCGACCGGGGGCGAGTTGGTTATCTGTGATTCTGCTTCATTCCTACCCCGGTATGAATTGGTAAGCCTTAGATTTAGATAAGCCTCAGGTTTGGCTGATGTTTCTAACAGTTTTATTATTGTTTCTCAATCTCGTTATGGCTTCTTTGACTTTCATTGGCACGACTTTTGTCCTCCTGTTGATAAATACCACTAAAAGTTTCCAAAGGTGACAGAAAGGCACCGGAACTGGGTGCTGAGGGCTCTCTTTTTCCTGCATAAAGGAGGCAATTAAACACAGCTGAGCAATTACAAACGCCTGTGAAGTCATGTGTTCCAAATATCATGATACCCTAAAATAGGGAGGGGTCTACGTATAAACGCAGCTATAACTTTTACATGGTGAAACAAAATGCATAAAAATACCCTTTAATAAAATTTGACGATATGCACTTTACCACATGTGATTTTTTTCTATTACAAATCTCAAACTGTAGAGTACCATGGAAGTGACCCTGCTGACAACGACGTCCCACGATATCCTAAACAACAGATAGAAACCCGCCGCCCAACTACCACCAACGGTAGACTCTGACGGATAATCCCGGGATTGCTCCTTGTCCCTCAGTCCCACTGAGGGCTGGAAGAAGAGTGGGCAGATGGATGAGTGGCTAAGAAGTGGCGCAAGTGCCAAGCAGTCAAATGTGTGGACCACTGGGATGTCTCCCGGCATTGGAATGACGTGTACAAGAGAGGACGCTAGGAATTGAGCTGGCGGGAAACCAATATCTTTGCGGGTCGATTTCCTAATGTTACTGGTAAGGGTTGGAACTAAATTGGCATGGGGCGTGATCCAAAGCAGTAGTGCGGCAGAGGGAAGAATGGAAGTTGACGGAGATACAGTGAATCCACATAGTGGCGCAGCGGTAGAGTTGCTTCCTTACAGCGCCGGAGACTCAGGTTCGATCCTGACTACGGGTGCTGTCTGTACGGAGTTTATACGTTCTCCCCGTGACCTGCGTGGGTTTTCTGAGATCTTCGGTTTCCGCCCACATTCCAAAGACGTACAAGTTTGTAGGTTAATTGGCTGGGCAAATGTTAAAAATAATTGTCCCTAGTGTGTGTAGGATAGTGTTAATGTGCGGGGATCGCTGGGCGGCGCGGACCCGGTGGGCCGAAGGGCCTGTTTCCGCGCTGTATCTCTAAATCTAATCTAAAAAATCTAAAAATCTTTTTTCCTGGGTTGCTTAATCAAGGAATAGCGGGGATAGTTTGACGAAGGAGAGGTTTAATAGAAACGAGAGGGGCAAATTTTCACAGCGAATTGGTAGCTATACGGAATGACCTGCCAGAGGAAGTTATTGAGGCAGGTAGAGGATGAATATTGAAGCGTCGTTTGGACGTTGATAAATAAAAAAATGATTTACAGGGAATATAGGCGTAACGAGGGCAAATTGGACTTGCTGAGGAGGGGCATTAGAGTCATATCATATCATATCATATATATATACAGCCGGAAACAGGCCTTTTCGGCCCTCCAAGTCCGTGCCGCCCAGCGATCCCCGTACATTAACACTATCCTACACCCACTAGGGACAATTTTTACATTTACCCAGCCAATTAACCTACATACCTGTACGTCTTTGGAGTGTGGGAAGAAACCGAAGATCTCGGAGAAAACCCACGCAGGTCACGGGGAGAACGTACAAACTCCTTACAGTGCAGCACCCGTAGTCAGGATCGAACCTGAGTCTCCGGCGCTGCATTCGCTGTAAAGCAGCAACTCTACCGCTGCGCTACCGTGCCGCGGTATGGACGAGTTGGGACAACGTGTCTGTTTCTGTGCTGAACGAACCTACGTTCACACGCGGTGTATGTGTGATATGTTGCGAAACATCGGCTGTGGGACGTTGCAATTGGTTAATTTATGTCACTTGTACCAAGATACAATAAAAAACAACGGTGCCACCTATCCAGCCAAAGCATACTGTAAATGAATACAATAGACCCACACCCGTATGGACCACATGCAGGAAACCCACACAGTCATAAGGAGAACGCACATACTCCAAACCAAAAGCACCCGTGGTTCGAATTGATCTCTGGTTTGGGAACAGCAATGTTAATTGCTGGACCGCCCTGACACCCTCATTCAATAGTTTCAATTTATTTAATTGGTGATATGAGCGTTGTGCTATATCTAAAGTATTGTTTTTCTAACCCTTTTTTCCCCTTGATGGTCGCGCTTTTGTTCTCTGCACTGCAAACACTAGTGAATTTCATCACCAATACGCGAATCCCACTAGAGATGGCTTCCACGATATGCAAAGTTACCTACAAGTATCCAAGTTTCGTGTTGATCTTGGCTAGAAACGGAACCATTGCCAATCGTAAATACAGACGGATATCCAGCAGAAAACTAACCGCCCAACTACTGGAGATCCCGGTGCAAAACTCAATTAGGGTATCAGGGAAATTAACTTGCATTTCTGAAGAGAACATTTACATTCAGAAAATTCATGAGATAATAATGTGGAGATACCGGATCGCCAACATGATCTGGAGATCCCGGTGAAAAATATTAAATATCGCCTTCAGCACAACTATTCCTTAGGCATTTTCCGTTCAGTAGCAAAATGAACTCCAGGCATTCTCCCCTCGTCCCCAACTTGTAATAACAATGAAGAACAAATAACAGAATATGGCGCTCGGATTTTATTGCCTAGTTGAAGTTGACAGAGTTTGCTTGCTTTTCTTGCACAGGAACATGATGATCACAACAGCAGAGATTAGAGAGGCAGTCGTCACTGTCATAGCCACGGCGAGCATCACCTCCGACTCCAGACCTAGCAATACAAACCAAGAGTCAATGCAGGAATTACCGGGGAAGGCGTGAAGCAAAGTCTCAGATAAGTAACTCACCCCCGGTCGATTTTCTCAATGCGCTCCCCTCAGCCTCAATCAGCGACTGTGTTGCCCGGCCGCTCACATCAGGGTCCAGGATGATCAGGGGTCCCAGCGAGGCCTCCCCCTCCCGCTTCACTCCAACATCATTCTCTGCAAGACCATAGTTTCCAGTTACAGAGCAGACGGAGTAAGCGCCCGCCTCGGGGATCAATGACTTACCAGTTCTCTCGTTGCTCCCCCTCTGTGATTTCTCCTGCCCTCCTACTCTACGACCAATTCTCCAACTTTAGATAGTTCCTCTGTCCCTCTCCTCCTTCCCAGATCTCCCTCTATCTTCCTGTCTCCACCTATATCCTCCCCTTGTCCCGCCCCCCCCCCGATATCAGTCTGAAGAAGGGTCTCGGCCCGAAACGTCACCCATTCCTTCTCTTCCGAGATGCTGCCTGACCCGCTGAGTTACTCCAGCATTTTGTGAATAAATACCTTCCATTTGTACCAGCATCTGCAGTTATCTTCTTACAATGACATACCAGCCTCGGTCACGGCGCCCCTCCGCCCTCTAGAAGCAAACAAAGCGCCCCCAGTGGCGGCGCAGTCACCCACACGGCAACAGGCGCAGACATCAGCACTCGACCCTTCCAATGGAGTCCAACTAAACGAGAGAGAATGCGTTGGTGAAGCAAACACCTCGGCCACTGACGGAGGGGCGGATGAAAGCTACTTACATCTTCTGCTCTTTCTGGAAAGTACAAGCTTTGTAGGTCGAATCGCTCCGCTCACCTGCAGCAACTTTCAAGAGGCAGGTGATGAAAATCTGAGGGGCGTTTCAATAATTAGCAAAATTTGCCACCTCTTCTACTTTCAGAAGTGAGGATTTCGTTTCTACTCACCAGGGAACGTTCATCCCCAAAGAAGTGGAAGGCGTCCAGGTCGAACTGGAGCTTGTCCGGCTCACGTCTAGCTCCAGGCAACACGAAGGCAGAAAAGTCATCGGCCGCGCTGTTCAGGAGGCAACTGAACAAAGAATGGCGTTAAATAGTGAACGGGTTGAGATTTTACCGAGATGGTATTACGCTCCTTACCCATTGTAGTCAATGATGTTGTAGTTCGGGATGGAGTCCTTGTCCGGGCTCAACGTGGCCACACAGCGATCAACGTAGACCTTCAGGGGCATGTGGTCAATCATTGAAACTGACGCTTCGATGTGGATGAGCTCACCGAGGTAGTACGTGGCTGAGGGGCGCTCTGTGAGCCAGTCATCTACAGGGCAAGGCAACAAGGGTTAGAGGCGGTGCATCAACACTACCCGTTGGCGGAGTCCATGAATCAGTCCCCTCGCCCATCACATACCATTCATTAGGCGCAGGGAGAATGACAGACGCCCCTCTCCAGATTTGGTGGAGCTGAATGGGTTCCAGGTGGGTTTGATCGGGTCACTGCTCACGTTATCCTTCCTGCAAGTACAGTTAATGGCATCAAGCAGATTAGAGAACGTATGATTGATCATGAATCGAAGAACAATATAAAGCACACACTGATTACCTGAAATAACGGCACAGAATAGGAACAACTACTCCATTAGTTCGCACAATGATCGCTCCGCGAGCCTTGAGGGTGTAGTTGAGATGGGTCGTGTAAACAAGATAATCTCCAACCATCTGCAAGGCAAGCAGAAAAGTTGGTTCAGAGTAAGCCGTCGTATTGAAGATGCAGCAATCTGGTGAAAAGAGCTCTACGCGTCGAGTCTCATCAGTTGGGTGAGAGGAAAGTACTCGTCGATGGAAAGATTGGTCCTTGTAGGAGAGTGGGGTCGCAGGTGGGATAGAAAGACATGTGGGCTGTAGATGGGTCAATTCGGCCGAAGTGACAAATTAAAGCGCACTATCAGACTGATCTGGGGGCTTGTTTGGTGGGGGGTGGGGGGTGGGGGGGGGGGGGGGGGGGGGGAAGAGCTGCCTTAGGTCCTCGACGTCCATGCTGGCAAGTTCTAGGCAAAATTAGCAGCAAAGCGTCAACTACAGTACTCGGAAGCACCAATTGCCATTTTTGATTGTTGTAGTTAACATACGAAAGACTGATGTGGGAGATTTAGACTTCAGACATTATCTTGTTGCACGGGCGATTATTGTCGGACTGGGTTTTAGAACTGGTGTACATTTGAAAACATGCGTGATAATGTACTTTTGACACCACCGCACCAAGCCAGATCAATTGATAGTAACTGAACAGCTTAGTATAAAGATACATATAACCTAGTATAGTTTAACAGCTTAGTATAAAGATAATAAGTTATAAAGGAGAAGGTGGTTCAAGCACTTCAAGCCCCGTTCTACATTGGATACAATTGGATTTTAGCTTTCTTAGTTGGCTAGGTCAAATTGGATCCATCCATGGACTAGTTTAGAAAGGTAAATAAAAAGAAGACGAAGTGCCATCGGGGGCTCGCGTATTTAATCTTCAATAAAATTAGCCAGACGGATTGAAAACTCAGTTTTCCCCACACCAAATGTTAACCCAAAGCTATTTATTCACAAAATGCTGGAGTAACTCAGCAGGTCAGGCAGCATCTCGGGAGAGAAGGAATGGGCGATGTTTCGGGTCGAGACCCTTCTTCAGACTGATGTTAGGGGGGCGATACAAAGGAAGGATATAGGCGGAGACAGGAAGATAGAGGGAGATATGGGAAGGGGGAGGGGACGAGAGGGACAGAGGAACTATCTAAAGTTGGAGAAGTCGATGTTCATACCACTGGGCTGCTGCAAGCTGCCCAAGCGAAATATGAGATGCTGTTCCTCCAATTTCCGGTGGGCCTCACTATGGCACTGGAGGAGGCCCATGACAGAAAGGTCAGACAGGGAATGGGAGGGGGAGTTAAAGTGCTCAGCCACCGGGAGATCAGGTTGGTTGAGGCGGACCGAGCGCAGGTGTTGAGCGAAGCGATCGCCCAGCCTGCGTTTGGTTTCGCCGATGTAAATAAGTTGACATCTGTGAACTCAAAATTGTTTAAACAAATACTCAATAATAGTGCATAGAATCATTACCTGTAATTTGTTGCCACACTCATGCAGTCCATAGTTGAAGACAGCAGTAGAGTTCCGCTGGTAAACCCTGGTTGGCCGACAATTTGCCGGCCCCAGCGTTAAATCCGCAGCTCTAACCAGATGCCGAGTTCCAAATAAATCCAAGTGGACCTCAACCAACAAGTTCACTTCCCCACACTCCACCTTCACTGACCGTAATGGAGAAACGCTTTGCACCTCGAGCGCTCGGAACTGGGAACTGGAAACTGATTCAACCTCAGGTTTCACTTTCCTCCATGGAAAACGCTGCCCTCTGAACTGTTGCCAAACATTAGAGCAACAAACTACTCCAATTAATACAACCAGCAGCCCCAAACTCTTTCCTTCAAACAGATACATTCTGCTACTCTACACCGATGTATTAACACTTCTCCGCCGACACCTTTTGTACTAGATTTGCAGTCAGATGACCAGAACCAAACACGTTTAGCCAATTAATCAGCCTAAATGTCCACGTTTTCCACCGAGATACAGAGATAATTCCCATTTCACAGGGCCAATGGCGCTCTATTTAGCTTTGAGGTCGAACATGTCCTGTCACAAATGGGAGAGTTCATTTAAAGTTGTAGAGAAGTTGTGGGGGGGGCTGCGGTTGTATCCATGTCTTTTAGTTCTCGGAGTAGAATTAGGCTATTAAGTCTACTCCGCCATTCAATCATGGCTGATCTATCTCTCCCTCTCAATCCCATTCTCCTGTCCACGCCCCATAACTCCTGACATCCTTACTGATCCAGAATTTGACAATCTTAAAAATATGTTGACTTGGCCTCTACAGTCGCCCGTGGCCATGAATTCCAAAGATTCACCACCCTCGAACTCAATAAATTCCTTCCCATCTCTTTTCCAAAGGTACGTCATTTCATTCTGAAGCAATGGCCTCTGGTCATGGACTCTCCTAAAACATCCACTCTATCCAGGCCTAGAATAAAGGGAATGCTTGGGATATGCCGAGCCCAACTTTGTATAAGCTGTCCGGTTAATGGAGCCAGTTCGAGGGGAATGGTACAAAGAAATAAACTTCTTGTTTTGCAAGTAACAGGGCTCTGGTATCGGAGAGAGAAAACACTACCCAACATCATAGATCGGTGATCTACGACAAAGTTGGTCAATTCTGATGCAGACCAAAAAAAGCACCATTCCAGAATTTGGTGTTGAGTGTGAGATGCGTTAATGTGGCCTGATTCATGACATTCCTGTTAACTCCAACGTTCGGAGCACATGCAAACCGGTTAGTTGTTCGACCGCTGTAAATATTCCCTGGTGCACAGGTGAATAGTGCAATCTTGGGGAAGTTGATGTCAACGTAGGGAGAGTAATAAGTGATCCGTGGTTGAGTTATTTCTAAAAGGATCTTATAGAAACTTACAAAATTCTTAAGGGGTTGGACAGGCTAGATGCAGGAAGATTGTTCCTGATGTTGGGGAAGTCCAGAACAAGGGATCACAGTTTAAGGATAAAGTCTTTTAGGACCGAGATGAAAAAGTTTTTTTTCACACAGAGAGTGGTGAATCTGTGGAATTCTCTGCCACAGAAGGTAGTTGAGGCCAGTTCATTGGCTATATTTAAGAGGGAGTTAGATGTGGCCCTTGTGGCTAAAGGGATCAGGGGGTATGGAGAGAAGGCAGGTACGGGATACCGAGTTGGATGATCAGCCATGATCATATTGAATGGCGGTGCAGGCTCGAAGGGCCGAATGGCCTACTCCTGCACCTATTTTCTATGTTTCTATGTTTCTATGAGTGACTGATTATTGGCAGACATGCGGTGGGCCGATTGGCCTGTTTTGAAGTTGATTGATTCTATGACACAACTCGTTGTACCCCTGTACAATGACAATAAAGATATATTGTATTGTATTGCATTGTACCTTATCACCCACAGTTCCAGCACTACTCCTTTCTCCCACATTCTCATTCTTCTGCATCGTTATGCACCTCCCCCTGACAGATCAGCTGTGATTAACACAACGCCACACCACATTCAGACTGCACCCCCACCCCTGCAATTGATCCCCTGTTGATTTCTATCATATTATACATTGCACCCCCTTCTACGCTGCAACGTGAAATACACCGCTTGCTCACTTTTCCCAGTTCTGACAAAACATAATCAACCGGAAACGTGAGCTTCACTTATCTTTCCTCAACAGGAATTACTCAGCGGGTCAGGCAGCACCCATGAAGCACATGACTAGACACCGTTTCGGCTTGGAGCCTTTCTTTAGACTGATGGTGGTGGCGGAGGGGGACTTGAACAGAAGAAGGCGTGTGACAAAGCCTGGCAAGTGATGGAGGGAGGGAGGGATGGAGGGAGGGAGAGATGGAGGGGGATAGACAGATGATTGAATGGCGGAGTAGACTTGATGGGCCGAATGGCCTAATTCTGCTCCTATCACTTATGACTTATGGCAGATGGTTGGCCAGGTGCCGGAGATGAAAAGACACATATGATGAGATACAGATCAGGTGCAAATTATGGAGTCAGATGAAGTATAGGACGAAGGACACGGGGCGGGGGAGAAATTGATGCGAATCCCCCTCCATCCCCCACAATGTCTGAAGGTTCCAACACGAAACGTCACCAATCCATGTTCCAGATAGTTGCCTGTTCCGCTGATGTACTCCAGCACCTTGTGTGTTTTTTTGTTTTTGCTGCAATTCATTTAGTCCGCCGCAGACTGAAGAAATGTTGCCTTTCTCTCTATTTTTAAAAGCCGGAGTTTATCGTCTTATTCTAGGGTTACTCGTGTTCTGAGCTGAGAGTTACTAGTGCCGAAACAATTCAGAATCCATTGTCGAGATTCAAGGGCCAGAGAGAGTTTCAGAGTCAATTAATGTCATGGGATCGGACGGAATTTTTAGGGATACTAGACCAAGTTGGGCACAAACCTCTCCTGCATTGGTGCAGCACCCTCTCCCCCCTCCCTCTCTCCCCCTCCCCTCCTCCCCCCCCTCCCTCCCTTCCTCCCTCCCTCCTCCCTCCTCCTTCCCCTCCCTCCCTCCCTCCCTCCTCCCTCCCCCTTCCCCTCCCTCCCTCCCTCCCTCCCCAGGAGATAGATTTAAACTTTAAAATGTGAATAACTTTAAAAATATACCACCGAGTTCAATGAAACTTCTTCCATTAGCACCAAAGAGTCGACGGTGAGTAAGGTGGGCCTAAAATTGTCACGCTATCATGTACCGTTTTGGCTGTAGTTCAGGAACAAACAAACAAACAAACAAACAAACGATCGTTTTAGTATATAGATGGGGACATTTCAGACGATGGGTGACGGCGATAGAGAATGTTAGAAAGGCTGCTTTGTCGTGGTTTTCTTGATCCTTAACCATCAAAGGCAGAGGCCAGAGTATCTTTAGGCGGGACGAGAGGGAAGGAGAGACAGTTAGACAGACCGACAAATATTTAAAAAGGCACATAGTGCTGGAGTAACGGCGGGTCAGGCAACATCTCTGGAAAATATAGACAGGTGACGTCTCGGGCCGCGACATCTCTTCTTGAGACTGAAGGAGGGTCCCGACCTGAAACGCCACTTGCCCATGTTGTCCAGAGATGACGTCTGACCCGTTGTTACTCCAGCACTTTGAGCCCTTTTTTTTGGCGAACTAGCATCCCTCAGTTCCTTGTTAACCCAGACAGGTAGAAAGACAGGCAGGAAGAAATTGGACCATGGATTGATGAGCTAAGGGTCAAGAGTGTTTCATTGTGATGTGTTGGCAAACGAAACAATGAAATTCATGCAGCGGCGTGAGACAACACAATTAGGAATGCATTAGGATTGGAAATGTGACATCGAGTAGATTAGTCTGAAGAAGGGTCTCGACCCGAAACGTCACCCATTCCTTCTCCCCAGGGATGCTGCCCGACCCGCTGAGTTACTCCAGCATTTTGTGTCTACCGCGGGTTAGATAGAGATAGGGCTCGCTAAAGAGAGGGAGTGTGATAGCTAACATTAGAGGTAGAAAGTAGAGATGTTCACCACAACCCCCACCTTTCGCACATTACCCTTACATTTCCCAGCTCACAATCGCCACACACGAGAAGCAGACGACGAAAGGACACTGTTAGCGGTAGGTCAGTGGAGTTTTATTTCTTTAAATTCGCTCATTGTTTAATCATCAGGGGCAAATTCGGGGGGAGTTGGAGGGGAGATGCAGGTTGGCCGGCCACCTCAGGCACTGTGGACCATCACGGATAGCAACAATCAGTCCCATCGTCGCACAGTCGCTTTCCTTCGTTATAGTTCGGCTCACACGGGAGAACACTGCAGGATCCTTTGAGATATTTGCAAGTTATGGTGCTCGAATCTGTAAACCAAGATCAATCAATTATGGAACTGTTCAACGGCCTTAGTTTAGTTTAGTTTAGTTTAGAGATCCACCGAGTCTGCACCGACCAGCGATCCCCCGCACCTTAACACGACCCTACCCACACGAGGGGCAATTTTACATTTACACCAAGACAATTAACCTACAAACTTGTACGTCTTTGGAGTGTGGGAGGAAACCGAAGATCTCGGAGAAAACCCACGCAAGGTTTTCACCCACATCCCAAAGAAATACGGGTTTGTGGGTTAATTGGCTTCTGTAAATTGCCCCTAGTGTGTAGGGAGTGAAGGTATGATAACATAGATTTAATTTGAATGGGTGATCGATGGTCGTTGTGGACTCAATGGGCCGATTGGTCAGTTTCCATGCTGTATCTCTAATCTAAAAAAACCCTAAACTTGTTTTCCCAACTATCCCGTTCGCGGATATCCTAAATTGGGGACTCCATGGACAGAGAAATGTTGGCAATGAGTGCAAAGAGAAGGGACACATTCCTCAAGAGGTATATTGTACGAATACCGCACAGACAGCAACCGTAGTCAGGATCGAACCCGGGTCTCTGGCGCTATGAGGCAGCAGCTCTACCGCTGCGCCACCATGCCGCCCTTAATGCCAGTTACATGATCACCACATCTTTCACAAGATCAGGCCATCTCCAGCACATTACAGCAAGTGAAGTCGAAAGGTAGTTTAGGTTTGGTGAGGGATACTGAATGGCAGCGGGCAATAGACAATAGACAATAGACAATAGACAATAGACAATAGGTGCAGGAGGAGGCCACTCGGCCCTTCGAGCCAGCACAACCATTCAATGTGATCATGTCTGATCATTCATTCTCAATCAGTACCCCGTTCCTGCCTTCTCCCCGTACCCCCTGACTCCGCTATCCTTAAGAGCTCTGTCCAGCTCTCTCTTGAATGCATTCAGAGAATTGGCCTCCACTGCCTTCTGAGGCGGAGAATTCCACAGATTCACAACTCTCTGACTGAAAAGGTTTTCCCTCATCTCAGTTCTAAATGGCCTACCCCTTATTCTTAAACTGTGGCCCCTTGTTCTGGTCCACACCTTACATGTTAGTGGCATTTTGCAGAAGCCAATTAACCTGCCTGCTGTTTGGGGGGTTTGGGATGGGGAGCGGAGCACCCGGTGGAAACCCACACGCTCACTCCACACGTGCAAACTCCACACAGACAGTACCCGAGGTCAGGATCGAACCCCCGGGCGCTAGCGCTGTGATGCAGCAACTCTACCAGCTATTGGACCGCCCTTGTAGCAACAGCAGTCATAACATTTTTACTCAGCGATATCGAATCGCTGATTTCTACTATATAATCATCATTTATCATTTGCAAATGTGTTTGTTTGATAATTATTTTACGGGGGTGGGGGAATACTTTACCTCCAACATATAAGATTATTAAGGGGTTGGACTCGTTAGAAACATGTTGGGGGAGTCCAGAACCAGGGGCCACAGTTTAAGAATAAGGCGTAGGCCATTTAGAACTGAGATGAGGAAAAACGTTTTCAGTCAGAGAGTTGTGAATCTGTGGAATTCTCTGCCCCAGAAGGCAGTGGAGGCCAGTTCTTTGAATGCATCCAAGAGAGAGCTAGATAGAGCTCTTAAGGATAGCGGAGTCAGGGGGTATGGGGAGAAGGCAGGAACGGGGTACTGATTGAGAATGATCAGCCATGATCACATTGAATGGCGGTGCTGGCTCGAAGGGACGAATGGCCTCCTCCTGCACTTATTGTCTATTGTCTATTGTCTATATCGCTGTGGAATTGTTTACTTGAAGCTGGGAAAGGTTAACATCCGAGCTGAGAAATAACGGCGCTCACTCAATCCTGCACTGAAAAATGTTATGCGAAACTCCCAGTCGCATTTGACCCCCAGAATGTGGATTCGCGAGGCAAGACAACTGCCCAATGAGCCACGGATGAAGCTAATCCGTTTGGATCGATAATCAAGTGTTAGTTTTTATTCCTCCACATTCCCAAAATCTGCCCCCGGATTGCCACACTCAAGAGGCAGAACGAGCAGCAATCATTTAACTTACCGGGCCGCGCCACCTGGGGATGCGGGATGAAACCCACGCGATCACACGGAGAACAATAGACAATAGACAATAGGTGCAGGAGGAGGCCATTCGGCCCTTCGAGCCAGCACCGCCATTCAATGTGATCATGGCTGATCATTCTTAATCAGTACCCCGTTCCTGCCTTCTCCCCATACCCCATGACTCCGCTATCCTTAAGAGCTCTATCTAGCTCTCTCTTGAATGCATTCAGAGAACTGGCCTCCACTGCCTTCTGAGGCAGAGAATTCCACATATTCACAACTCTCTGAGTTGAACGTTAAAACTTCACACAGACCGCATCGGGGGTGTATATAGATTTCGGGTTTGAGGAGCTGTGTGGTAGCAGCAATATTGTGTCGCCCGTTCTGCTGGTGTTCTCTCGATTCAGGAGAATCGGATCAGGAGATTTTCTCTCCGCCGTTAAAGAACCTTTTACTTGTTCTCCGCTTCGAGCGAAGTTACTGAGGCAGTTTACAACTGGGGCAGACCGAGATCCAAATGACCCCATCTGGCTGGAATTACGGGTTTCTGATTTGGAGTAAGAGGGAGGGAGAATCGTCGCCTCCAGCCATCAGTTCCAACCCCTTACAGGACGCCCAGTTTAGCTTGCTTTTCCTTAAGTTTATAGAAGATAGCATGGGGACAAGTCCGCCGAGTCCACGCCGACCATCGACAACGCTTCCACAATAGTTCCATGTTATTCTTAAAGTGTGGCCTCTGGTTCTGGACTCCCCCAACATTGGGAACATGTTTCCTGCCTCTAACGTGTCCAACCCCTTATTCACCAGGTGAAATTAACGGGGGCCAATTGACCTTCAAACCCGTACGATCTTTGGGATGTGGGGGAAATAACCGGAGCACCCGGAGGAAATCCACGTGGTGAAAAGGCAAACTCCGCACAGGCAGCACCCGGGATTGAACGCGGGTCTCTGGCGCTGCGAGGCAGCGGCTCTAACGGCCATAGTTCGGCGAACGTGAGTCCAGAGTCTTACTCGCGCGAACATAGAAACCAGGGTCTCTTTCTGAAAAAAAAAATGTCTTTTGGGTGGGGATCGGAGAAGCAGAAATATACTCACCCACTAAATGAAGGTCTGAGGGAAGTAATAGAAGGCCAAGAATCAGGATCAAAGCTTTCATTGTGTTGGGAAGAATTGTTGGGATGGGCTGTGGTCTGTACAACTGAGAACGTTCTGCCCAGTTCTGGGTGAGACTGCGGGTTGAATTATTCTTGGCTCTGCTCTATGGGCTGCGTGTCACACGTGAGCAAGCAAGTGTTTTTAGCCATTCCATGCCTTGCTAATGACTTTTGGCTTCGAAGTCGTTGGTTAAACATTCACATGCGAAGGGAATGTGCAGAGAGGGGATCCGAAGTTCCTGGAACCAGCCGATCAATTACAAAGTGAATCCTTCCTGATTGCGAGCCAAACGACAATTGAGCACTTGACGAAACAAATCGGCAGAGCCTACCAGAAAATAAATGCATCGCCAAATTAATCATTGATCCTTGTTCGCAGTTAGTTGAAACAACGCGTACGGTCACACAATGTCTCAGGATCACCCCTAACTGTAAAGCGCAGTATGTTCTTTCTGGGCTTGGACAATATGGACGAGAGATTAATGCAAGGATTGATGCACGGTGACTGGATATTTGGCAGTAGCTTGAAGAGAACGAATCGTCTTTTCTTTAAAGGGTTTCAGTGTGAAGTAAAACATTTTTTTAAATGCCCTCCATCCGTTCCCGAGAGCTACGAAGTCAGATTGTTGATATCTAGCTTGTAATATTAAGACACATTATAGAAATAGCCAACCATTATCAGTTTAGCTACAACATTGTTCTGTAGCCGACAATAAAGAATTGAGGAGAAATGTTCTGAATTCGCCAAGGTTTTTGTCACCTTTCTGAAGAAGGGTCTCGACCCGAAATATCACCTATACCCTTGTCTCCAGGGATGCCGCCTGACCTGCTGAGTTAATCTAGCTTTTTGTGTCTATCTTCGGTGTAAACCAACATCTCCAGTTCCTTCCTACACACTTTCTGTCACCTGCTTTGTTATGTCTTTGCGAGGTTCGGTGCCAAAATGTACTTGTCCCAAAACGCCTGTGCTCTGAAATTCCTCTGTTAGTTTCCTGATCTTAGAAATGCTGTTTAAAGGCTTGTTTCTTTTTACCCAACGTGTTCAGTGACACTTTCGGTGACTGGTTTCATTTTAATTTCGAATCGGCCCCTGCGTTAGTTAAAGACACACTCGGAAAATGTAGAGAAAAGCTGACGTTAAAATAAAAGACACGGCCTCGTAGAATAAAAGAACAAAGGGTTTGGAAATCAGACTCCACTGACTTATATTTCGCGGGATGGGCTTTTGACGGATTACGATCTGACCCAGATAGGGGAGATTTAATGACAAAACTAAACTAAACTCTCACTGAAAGGACCGGAGACGGATGGTGCGATCGGACGTATATTTGCCTCTCTCGCTCCTTCTGTTCAGCACCCTGGTGACCATACACAAAGGACGCCATGGCCAGTGCACACATTCTCGTGTTGGTCGCGGCTGCCGCCTATTGGGGTGAGTGACTACGCCACCCGCATTCTGAGACCAATCCTCAATGAGTCTGGGGGGGTTGAAAGGAGATCGGGGCAAGGCCAGAAGTTCGGAAGGTCATAAGTGATAGGAGCAGAGTTTGGCCATTCATAGAAACATAGAAACATAGAAAATAGGTGCAGGAGTAGGCCATTCGGCCCTTCGAGCCTGCACCGCCATTCAATATGATCATGGCTGATCATCCAACTCAGTATCCCGTACCTGCCTTCTCTCCATACCCCCTGATCCCTTTAGCCACAAGGGCCACATCTAACTCCCTCTTAAATATAGCCAAAGAACTGGCCTCAACTACCTTCTGTGGCAGAGAATTCCACAGATTCACCACTCTCTGTGTGAAAAAAAACGTTCTCATCTCGGTCCTAAAAGACTTCCCCCTTATCCTTAAACTGTGACCCCTTGTTCTGGACTTCCCCAACATCGGGAACAATCTTCCTGCATCTAGCCTGTCAAACCCCTTAAGAATTTTGGTACAGGGGCATATCGACCCATGCATTGTATACCTTGTTTTTTTATATTCATGCATTTTAAATATGTATGATGCAATGTTCTATACTTTGGCAATATAATGATGTATCTTATCATGCCAATAAAGTATTTTAAATTGAAAATTGAATTGAATTGAGAGAGAGAGAGAGAGAGAGAGAGAGAGAGAGAGAGAGAGAGGAGAGAGAGAGAGAGAGAGAGAGAGAGAGAGAGAGAGAGAGAGAGAGAGAGAGATTCCACAAATTCACAACTCTCTGACTGAAAAAGTTTTTCCTCATCTCAGTTCTAAATGGAGATGTATGAGTAAGGGTAAGGAAGTGTGTGTGCACTCGTCCGGGTTGGGGAAGGGGATTGGGAGAGGCAGGTTATCCACGGGTGAAGGAGTGTAACACAAAGCATCGGGAGACCACTGCAGGTTAGTAGCGAGCGCGAAAAAAAGGAATAGTTTTTGAGGGCATTCAGCCGACGATTAAAGTTTGAACAAAGGCTGAACAGCGAAGCGAGGTCATAATCGCTCTCAAGTCTCTGCTTTGTGTGCCCCACCTAATGGCGTCGATAACACCGATCATTACAAGCTGTGCCCCAGGCTGTTTGAAGACAGACATGAGATTGTATTGGTTTGAAAACATAATTGTCTCTCTAGAGATTCATCCATTGTGACTCTCGCAGATCCGTAACACAAGACACGGGAACTCTTGTACCGGGGACTAAAGAGGGCGGAACTCTCGATATCTTTTTAGTAATTTCCAAGAATATCCGAGCCAATTTCATTTAAATCGCAAAGAGAGAGAGTCATTTCATAATTAATTTAACTTTTATTCTCAAGCATTTGGGGGGGGGGGGGAAATATTGAAGCAAATAACCAGATTCCACGTAGGGTCTGAAGAAGGATCTTGACCCGAAATGTCGCCCATCCTTTTTCTCCAGATATATCCGCCTGACCCGTTGAGTTACTCCAACACTTTGTGTCCAACTTCTGACAACAGCTAACTCGTAGGGTTGGCCAGCTCTGGTATATTGTCAACTATCTTGAATGGTAGTTCATTTCTTTCTCTTGAATCGACGTTATCTGACTTGCTCCCCCCCCCCCCCCCCCCCCCGGAGCATATAGCACCTCGCATTTTCAACACTAGTTGTGTTCTGCTCCTCGCCATTCCTGCATTGTTGTTCTTTCTTTCCCCTGTCATAGTTTAATTGATTCGATTTGTTCCAGAGGTTTCAGTTGTGATGAACAGCTCTTGGGTTAACACTCACACGCAAACACACGCGCACACACACACACACACACACGTACAAACACACACACACGTACAAACACACGCGCACACACACACACACACACAAACACACACGTACAAACACACACACACGCGCAAACAAACACACAAACACGCACACGTGCACACACAAATGCACGCGCACACATGCACACACAGGTACACAAATAAGACATAAACACACACGTAGACAAGGACGCACACTCCACACACACTCAAACGCACACGCAAAGACATATACACAAACACACTCAACACACACCCAAACACGCACACACACACACACACACACGCGCACGCACGCGCACACACACACACACACAAACACAAACACACACACGTGCAAACACACACATACACACACACACACACGCGCACACACACACACACGTACAAAGACACGCACACACACACACAAAATACGCACACGTGGACACACAAATGCACGCGCACACATGCACACACAGGTACACAAATAAGACATAAACACACCCATAGACAAGGACGCACACTCCACACACACTCAAACGCACACGCACAGACATATACACAAACACACTCAACACACACAAACACGCACACACGCACAGACATACACACACATACAACACACACACACACAACCACACGCACACACACACACGCACGCACACACACACACACACACATACAAACACACACACACACACGCACATAAGCACACCCACACAAACACACACACACACGCACATAAGCACACCCACACAAACACACACTCGCACGCTCAACTTAAAAACCCATAACTTCTTTCCACCATGCCGAATCAGTTATGTATTTCCAGCATCGTCACCTGTTTGCATTGGGATTTTTCCTCATAGTTGAGAATGTTTCGACCCCATCCGCCCTACACCCCCTACTCCCCCTCATCTCCCCCTCCCCCCACCACCCTCACCCACTGACACCCTCATCAACAGCACAGATTGACATTACCTCTCCCAATGCCACGATGGTAAAGGTGGCTATTCGGCCTGACAAGTCCATACTATCCTATCCCTGGAGTTGAACTAAGAGCTCGTGGAAGTAATCTATTTCTCCCGTTAACCCGATAATTTCGTTCCGTTCAAATACTTTGGCAGCTTCCTGGTGGGATTTGAGCGCCACAATTCGTGTCTAAACGAGTGCTCGCTTTTCCTTGCAGCCCAAGCCCTTCAATGCAACCATTGTGAATGCATTGGTAAAGGGAAGAGATGCACCGATTCCGTTGTCTCCTGTGATTCCAATCACACACAATGCATCATCGTCTACTACGAACGGCTGCCCTGTAAGTGTCAGATTCGCAGTTTTTTCTCTACTCTATCACAGATTTTGTTTCCCCTTTATTTGCTCTATTATCCCCACCCCCCTCCATCACATATACTCGAAAAACACACACACACACTCACACCCCCCCACACACACACACACACACACGCGCGCGCACGCGCACACGTACACGCACACGCACACACACACACACACACACACAACCTATACACCACACACACACACACACACACACCTGACCCCTATCCTCCACACACACACACACACACACACGCACACACACACACACACACACACACATACCCCCCCCCACACACACACGCACACACAAACACACACACACACACCGACACACATACAAACACACACACCCATACTCACACACACACACCCACACACACACACACACACACACACACACACACACACACACGCGCGCGCACGCACACACACACACACACGCGCACGCACACGTACACGCACACACACACACACACACACACAACCCTATACACCACAACATCCTATGATGCATCCACCTGACCCCGGGGTTATGCGTATCGTCAATCCCACAGATTGTGTTTAGAGGTAAGACGAATTTCTGCTTTTTTTGCCGTTTTTATCGAGTTCCTTCCAGCAAAATCGTGTAATAAAACCAATGTTTCTTGAAAGTTTATGCTGTTTCCTTACCCCCCCTCCACCCGCCCCCCCTCCACCCACCCTCCACCCACACCCCACCCACCCTCCACCCACACCCCACCACCCACCACCCACCCTCCACCCACCCTCCACCACCCTCCACTCAACCATCCACCCAACCCCCCACCCTCCACCCACCCTCCCACCCACCCTCCACCCACACCCACCTACACCCCACCCACACCCCACCCCACACCCTCCACCCACCCCCCACCCACCACCCACCCTCCACCCACCCCCACCCACCACCCCACCCACACCTCACCCACCCACCACCCACCCTCCCACCCACCCTCCACCCACACCCACCCACCCCTCCACCCACACCCCACCCACACCCCCACCACCCCCCACCCACCACCCACACCCACCCACCCCACACCACACCCCGCCCCACACCCTCCACCCACCCCCACCCCCACCACCCACCCCCCCCCACCCTCCACCCACCCTCCACCCACACCCTCCACCCACCCACACCCTCCACCCACCCCCCCACCCTCCACCTATCCTCCACACACCTCCACCCACCCTCCACCCACACCCACCCACACCCACCCACCCTCCACCCACACCCCACCCACATTCTCCACCCACCCCCCACCCCCCTCCACCCACCCCTCCACCCACTCCCCCTCCTCCCACCCCCCAC